>NC_084754.1:28508352-28683352 GCF_033978785.1 Entelurus aequoreus
TAACAAATGGACAAGATATAATAATCAAAAGGTATCCATATATATACATATATATGTAAATGATTCTGCTGTGAACCGGCACATATATCACAGATATATGTGCGGGTTCATAGCAGAATCATTTAAGGATACCTTTTGGTTATTATATCTTGTCCATTTGTTAATATTGTTAATTAAGATTAAGATTAAAGATTAAAGTACCAATGATTGTCACACACACACTAGATGTGGTGAAATTTGTCCTCTGCATTTGTCCCATCCCCTTGGGGAGCAGTGGGCAGCAGCGGCGCCGCGCCCGGGAATCATTTTGGTGATTTAACCCCCAACTCCAACCCTTTGTTGCTGAGTGCCAAGCAGGGAGGTTATGGGTCCCATTTTTATAGTCTTTGGTATGACTCGGCTGGGATTTGAACTCCAACCTACCGATCTCAGGGCGGACACTCTAACCACTAGTGAAGAATACAATTAAATGGCTACCAGTTATGCAATCGTAAGTACAGATAAAATGTTATTTCTGTCTGTGTATGGTATGTGTGCCCCAAATGTTTTTATTATTGGCACATATACTGTATCTGTGATATATATGTGCCAATAATAAAAACACTAAGGTATGTTTTCAGGGTGGCAGATGTAGAACTAAGGATGTTTCTACACAATTCAGTTTCATTCAAAAAATTTAATGCAGTCTCTTAAAATGTTGAAACTTGGAATGCTGCCGATTTTTAACTTACTAGTGCCGAAAATGTACTTTTCAGTTCTTATGTGTCTTGTGCATGTTAAGAATTGACAATAAATCATCTTGAATCTTTAAGTAAAAACAGAAATGTTGGAATTCAAAGCAACATAACATGAAAACAAGTGAGGTTTAAAAAGTTAAACTGTTATATGCTTTGATGGCCATAACGTTGTCAGCAACAATCTTGTGTTTGTCTGTGTATACTCAAGTTATGCTGGAGTATGCTTCGTCAGCCTGCTTATCTGCTTGCACAAATGGAAACATGAGTCAGAGGTTTAGAAGGTGCCACAAATCGGAGACAGCCATACCTTCAAGCAAACTGCATTTGCTCAAGGTGAACTAAATTCAAGCTGTCAACCACACATGGGCCAATAAGAAAATGTCCCTGCTTGCGTTACCAGAATCTGAAACTCAAAAACAATGTGATCCCATAAAGTAATCCAAGATTAGTAGTGACGAATCATCTGAGGAAATTGCAACCTGTAGTGTGATATATTGAAATACTGTACTGACATTACTTTTGGCACCAACAACCTTTTATGTCAAATACAATATAAAATCTAAAGTGTCCTTTCTTTGACAAAGCATAAAAAAGTCAGTTACACTATGTTTACACTGCAGGTCAAAGAGGCCCAAATCGGATTTTTTCAAAGTCTGATTTCTTCCAAAATCTGTTATTTTTTCCCAGCTGACTGTTTACACTCTGCAAGTAAAATGTGATCTCTATCACACTCCAGTATAAACGCGCACAGGCCCCAATGTGGCCTCGACGTCACTTGGATGCGCAGTTTGATAAAGTGAACACAAAGGAAGTTGAAAGGATTCCGTAAATGTACAAGGAAGTCGCTACTGCTACTACAAAATAGGGATGTCCCGATCCGATATTTGGATCGGATCGGCCGCCAATATTTGCAAAAAACGCGTATCGGCAAGGCATGGGAAAATGCTGATCCAGATCCAGTTTTTTAAAAAAACTCCGGTCCGTGTTTTCCAACGCACCGATTTAAAAATACATTCCACTTTTCTGCTGCTCCCTAATTTCCGTTCCGCATTTTCCAGCACACCTTCAACACATCCACAGGTCTGTGGATTCTCACACAGTTGCTTTTCGCTGCTGGCATTACACGACAGGCTCTTCACCCATACTTCACTCTTTTCTGTGTCTGCTTCTCACAGACAGCAAGCGCACCTTACACACGTCACATACTGTCACGTCATACGTCACATACGTATACGCCCTCCCCGAGCAGAGAGGTAGCAGCATGGCTAACGTTAGCTGTGATGCTAGCGCAGCCGTGCGAGCAACGTTCCCTCTAAGGTGCGCGCCTGTGCAATTGCGCACTGCTCAAGCGTCTTCTGCGCATAGCAATTATATGCCACGCACAAAATCAAATAAAAAAATAAGCGCATAACAATTTTCGACACACGGACACGACAGAGAAAACAGTTTTCGTCATCATTGTTCAAATATTGTAACGTCTGTCGAGACGCTTATCTCCATTCGGTGCCACACGCCCACACCATCAAAATGCAGAGGCAAAAATTTCCACATCAACACCGTATGAAAAAATTAGTGATTTTTTTAGTTGTGATTTCCTTCTCTGCATGCAAGTTTAAAAGTAGCATATATTAATGCAGTATGAAGAAGAATGTTTTAATGTAGACATGCAAGCTTGAAAGAAATTTTTGAAAATCAAGACTACATTTCCTGCAAATGGGTGCATTTCTAGCCTATATTTTAACTTTAGATTTATTCTCATATCAAACTCTTTTGGCTGTCTTTTTGACACTTACATCCGGCGCCCCCCTCCACACCCCGGATTATATATAATGTAAATAATTCAATGTGATTATCTTGTGTGATGACTGTATTATGATGATAGTATATATCTGTATCATGAATCAATTTAAGTGGACCCCGACTTAAACAAGTTGAAAAACTTATTCGGGTGTTACCATTTAGTGGTCAATTGTACGGAATATGTACTTCACTGTCCAACCTACTAATAAAAGTCTCAATCAATCAATCAAAACACATAGAATCATCATACTGCTGTGATTATATGCATCAAGTGTTCATTCAAGGCTAAGGCAAAATATCGAGATATATATTGTGTATCGCAATATGGCCTTAAAATATCGCAATATTAAAAAAAGGCCATATCGCCCAGTCCTAGTTCAATGATGCCATTTCTGTTTGTCATGTATAATTTTGTCTATTTTGTGTTTATCCTTGAATAAACAGGTCAGTTTCTTATTACCAACCATTGTGTATTATTCAAACTCCCCTAATTCAGCTGGCTAGTTGTTATCAAGAGTACTAAAACCCTTTTCAACATGATTCTGACAACTAAGTAGGCTAAATAACTTTAAACTTTAATACATGCTCGGATAGGCCAGTATCGGTCAGTATCGGTATCGGTATCGGATCGGAAGTGCAAAAACAATATCGGTATCGGATCGGAAGTGCAAAAACCTGGATTGAGACATCCCTACTACAAAATAAAATAAAAGTCCCCACCAAAGATATGGTCGACACACCTTAAAAATGTATTGTTGTTTTTTTTACGTGAAAATAAATTAAAGTAATATAATGATATAATGAATGGATAGTGTAATACATTTTTGAGGGTTGTAATCTTTTTATGGCTGTTAAGTAGAGAAGGCACGGACATCAGCGTGAATCAACGGTAGCTTTATTTTTCAACTCACATGTAAGCAAATACGCCACAGCGTCAATTCTGGTCCGTCAACAACTGTTATTTCTTAAAAAAAATAAAAAATACTACACTCCGAAGGAGGTTTTGCAAACCGGACAACTAGAGCTCTTAAATGTCAATAGAGAAGGGAAGATGTATAAAAAATAATTGACGGTAACAATAACAAGTATAGTATCAGTATATGGTGGATACTACAGTAATTCCATCAATATTTTTTATTATAGAAATTGTTTATGTTTTATGTTTACAAACTCAGGAAATAATTCCCTACACAAAGGAGGTATTTAAGGGCAAAAACCAAAGGATTCAAAACAGAGCCAATAAGAGAAAATAATTAAAATATTTAATGTATATTGTCAGACCGCCATCCTGTGCTTTTGTCTGGTTATACTGTAATTGTGATCAAAATTTAATCATCCAATAAGCTTGAAAATTGTGTTAGCATTTTTTTAGAAGTATTTATAACATGTTCTGAAATGGTTCCTATATTATTTATATAGCAATAGAACATGATAATATGTATCGTTTGATTGATTGATTGATTGAGACTTTTATTAGTAGGTTGCACAGTGAAGTACATATTCCGTACAATTGACCACTAAATGGTAACACCCGAATAAGTTTTTCAACTTGTTTAAGTCGGGGTCCACTTAAATTGATTCATGATACAGATATATACTATCATATATACCAGTGGTCCCCAACCTTTTTGTACTTGCGGACCGGTCAATGCTTGAAAATTTGTCCCACGGACCGGGGGGGTGGGGGGTGGGGTGTATTTCTTTTTTGTCATAAAGAAATACAATCATGTGTGCTTACGGACTGTATCCCTGCAGACTGTATTGATTTATATTGATATATAATGTATATATTGTGTTTTTTATGTTGATTTAATTTTAAAAAATATATATATATATATATATATATATATATATATATATATATATATATATATATATATATATATATATTTCTTGTGCGGGCCGCGGCCCGGTACCAATCGGTCCACGGACCGGTACCGGGCCGCGGCGGTTGGGAACCACTGATATATACTATCATCATAATACAGTCATCACACAAGATAATCACATTGAATTATTTACATTATTTACAATCAGGGGTGTGGAGGAGGTGGGGGGCAGGATATGGACAGCAAGTAGAAGGACATATAGAGAGAGAGAGAGAGAGAGAGAGAGAGAGAGAGAGAGAGAGAGAGAGAGAGAGAGAGAGAGAGAGAGAGAGAGAGAGAGAGAGAGAGAGATGGAGAGAGAGATCAGAAGGCATAAGAAAAAGTATCTGCATTTGATTGTTTACATTTGATTATTAGCAATCCGGGGAGGGTGTTAGTTTAGGGTTGTAGCTGCCTGGAGGTGAACTTTTAGTGCGGTTTTGAAGGAGGATAGAGATGCCCTTTCTTTTATACCTGTTGGGAGCGCATTCCACATTGATGTGGCATAGAAAGAGAATGAGTTAAGACCTTTGTTAGTTCGGAATCTGGGTTCAACGTGGTTAGTGGAGCTCCCCCTGGTGTTGTGGTTATGGCGGTCATTTACGTTAAGGAAGTAGTTTGACATGTACTTCGGTATCAGGGAGGTGTAGTGGATTTTATAGACTAGGCTCAGTGCAAGTTGTTTAACTCTGTCCTCCACCTTGAGCCAGCCCACTTTAGAAGTGGGTAGGAGTGAGGTGGGATCTGGGGTGGAGGTCTAGAAGTAACCTGACTAGCTTGTTCTGAGATGTTTGGAGTTTAGATTTGAGGGTTTTGGAGGTGCTAGGGTACCAGGAGGTGCATGCGTAATCGAAAAAGGGTTGAACGAGAGTTCCCGCTAGAATCCTCAAGGTGCTTTTGTTGACCAGAGAGGAGATTCTGTAGAGAAATCTCGTTTGTTGGTTAACCTTTCTGATTACCTTGGTTGCCATTTTATCACAGGAAAGGTTAGCCTCTAGAATGGAACCTAGGTAGGTGACCTCATCTTTCCTGGTGATAACAATGTCACCCACTTTTATGGTGAAGTCATTGACTTTCTTAAGGTTGATGTGGGACCCAAACAGGATGGATTCTGTTTTACCCAAGTGTATGGATAGCTTGTTGTTAGCGAGCCAGGTGCAAGTTCTACACAGCTCAGCACTGAGGATTTTCTCCACCTGTGACTTGTCCTTGCCGGATACCAGCAGGGCAGAGTCATCCGCAAACAAAAACAATTCACAGTCGCATGCCGATGACATGTCATTTATGTATATTAGGAACAGTAAAGGTCCCAATATACTGCCTTGGGGGACTCCACAGCTCACCGAGACGGGGGGGGGGGGGGGGGGGGGGGCGGGGAGACACGGTGCCGTTCACCTCTACCACCTGCTCCCTCCCCTCCAAGTAAGATTGCATCCAGCTCCATGAGGTTTTGTTAAATCCGATTGCTCTGAGCTTATCCAACAGTATAGCGTGGTTAACGGTGTCAAAGGCCTTCTGAAGGTCCAGCATAACCATGCCGCAGTATTTGCCCGCGTCCACCTCATGTTTGATGTGGTCGGTCAGATAGAGAAGGCATGTGTCAGTGGAGTGGTTAGTTCTGAAGCCGGATTGGAATTTGTACATGAGTTTATTAGTGGCAAGGTAACTATCGACCTGTTCATAAACTATTTTCTCCATTACTTTCGAAATGGAGCTGAGAATAGAAACAGGTCGGTAGTTGCCAGGTTCCAATTTGCTTCCTTTTTTAAAGAGGGGAGTTACTCTTGCTATCTTAAAATCTTTTGGTACTTGGCCTTGTGTAATTGATAGGTTTATTATGTGCGTGATGATCGGGGCAATGATGGAGGCAGAGTCCCTGAGGAATCTGGAGGGAATATTATCAAGGCCGGTGGCCTTGTTAGGGTGGAGCGCGCTCAATTTTTTAAACACCTCATCAGCTGTGACCATTTCTAATTTGAAATCATCGTTGGATACTCCTAGCTTTCTGTAGAAGGCTTTAATGTGTTCTACACCAAAGCGACCAGAGTGGTGGGACAGCTTGTTGACAAGAGTTGCGGCTATGCTGGTGAAAAATATGTTAAGTCTGCTAGCTACCTCCATTTTGTCTGTAATGAGGGAGTCACCCTCCTTGATGCTGATGTTGGTGAGTCTTGTTTTAAGTTTCTGGCTGCAACCAGGAAGCTGGTTGTTGAGAATTTTCCAGAGCTCACGTGGCTTATTTATCGTTATCGCAGAAGGGTGCAATATACAGTATATCTGGAATATAGACTTAAGGCAATTTCGCCCATCCCTAGTACTCAAGCTTCCTCCCACATCCTGCGATTTAGACTCGCCTAGCATGTACTGACTACCAGCTGGGATAGGCTCCAGTTCACCTGTCACTCTAATGAGGACAAGTCATATAGAAAATAAATTCTACATCCACTGTAGCTTATTACCCTTGCTTCTTCGAACAATGTAAAGAACAGAGTAAAAAATGCTTTAATTAGACTAAAGCCAGTCAACGTTATGCTATTTGCACTCTTTTGGATCCTTTACTTTTCAAACCTCAAGTCCGAATGACTTCAAAGCAAGGAGATGTAAATTTGGAATTCGAAAAACATCAGAGATATTTTGTGAATTCACATTAGCCAAAGGCAAAACCTCTCAAACAGAAACCTGTTTTCGTGTGAGTACACGAAAGACAAACACGTTCATCCCAGTAATATAAAATATATCCAAACATTGTTCTGACAAGTGTTGACTTGGTGGAAACACATTCATCTACATATATTTGTATTATTAAGATTAAAAAAAAAGGTTTCCCCTACATGTAATTCTCATACCGCTGCGGCAAAATAAAAGCTGCCACACCTCAAAAAATGTTTTTTTGAACATGAAAACACATTTTAATAATATATTGTATGAATGGATATTCAATCCAATCCACTTTATTTATATAGCACATTTAAAAAAAATAAAGTTTAACGGAGTTAAAACCCATTTAGAAGCAGGATAAAAACTAAGGAGAGTCAATTGTAAAAAAACAACAACACCACATTTAACTAAAAAGAGAATAAATACATAAAATAATATAAAATAGACTAAAATCACACAACTCTAATGCTGGTTTAAAAGCCAAGGAGTAAAAATATGTTTTAAGGCGTGATTTAAAAGTCATTAAAGAGGGAGCCGTCCGCACAGCAAGAGGGATATCGTTCCAAAGTTTTTGAGCCACCAATGCACGATCCCCTCTGGATTTTAACCGGGTTTTGAGGGCGACAAGAAGCAATTGATCAGCTGACCTCAGGGGTGTAGATTTTAAAAGGTCTGACATACAGTATATTGTGGCGCTAATCCGTTAAGAGATTTAAAAACGAACAATAACATTTTTTTATTAATTTTAAAATGAACTGGGAGCCAGTGAAAGGATGCCGAAATGGGGGTAATCTGCTCATGTTTTTAGTGCCAGTTAAAAGGCGAGCAGCTGCATTGAGGCCTGGTTCATTCAAAAATAGAATGAGTTGCAGTTGTCCAAATGTGATGAAATATAAGCATTGATTATCCACTCAAAGTCATTGAAAGATAAAACTGATTACATGATTGCTATAAATCTTAGATGATAAAAACGGGATATAGATAATCTGCTGTTCCCATTTAAAATCATTGTCAAACTCAAAACAAACATTTGCGACTGTGTGTTTAAAATAAGGTACCGGGGGGTCCAGGTCACTGGAGTAAGCATTCTGGTATACTGTATATAGTCTATTGGACTATTAGCTGTAATCAGTTTGAAAAACATCTCAAATATCATAAAAATGTTTCATCCATTCATCCATTTATTTTGAAAAACGGGCATCTGAATCGCCTGTCAGCATAAGCGCTGCAGCTGGTCACCCACCTGGAACGGAGTTGGCACTCGGCAAAAGTAAGGAGAGAAAGATTTTTTTTTTTAAAAAGGTATTTGAAGTTACTTATTGTATTTCTTGTTCAAACCTGTGAAAACTACCCTATTTTTATATTACTAGCGACAATATCGTCTAACGTTACGCCGTGTGCGTCTTTAAACCTCCGGAATCTTTTTGTGAAGTTTGCATGTTCTCCTCGTGTGTGTCTGTGTAGATTTTCTCTTGGTGCTCCAACTTCCTCCCATACTCCAAAAATATGCACGATAGGTTAATTTGAGACTGTAAAATGTCCATAGGTATAAATGTGAGCGTGAATGATTGTTTGTCTATATGTGCCCTGCAACTGGCCCTGCTAACTTTTGTTAGCCTGTCAATGAGCTGGCCCATTAAACATTAGCATTAAGATAGCATCTTTAAAGCCAACCTTAATACTGGAGGGAGGACTTGGTGTGCGACCACGGAAAGGCCACATTGTATTTCTTTTTCAGTTTATTCCGAACTGTATTATTAATTTAACGTGATTTCTATTCATATGTGCACTTACATATGTACATTTATGTACTTTCCTTTGTGTGCTTAGTTTTACAGTAACTTCAGTGTGGAGAATCTTGATATATTTTACTTAAACTCGATATTCGATATATACCGCGATATATTTTGCGGTGAAAGTATACATATAAAGATATTCATTTTTGAGCGAGGTTCACTGAAATTGAAGTGAATGACAACTGTACTGTATACAGTCAGTGGCACTTTTATTAACCCAGATAGTCAAGATGGGTATTAACTTGGGATGTCCGATAATGGCTTTTTGCCGATATCTGATATTCCGATATTGTCCAACTCTTTAATTACCGATACCGATATCAACCGATACCGATATATACAGTCGTGGAATTAACACATTATTATGCCTAATTTGGACAACCAGGTTTGGTGAATATAAGGTCCTTTTTTTAAAAATGTATAAAATAAAATAAGATAAATAAATAAGTAAAACAATATAAAAACAGTTACATAGAAACTAGGAATTAATGAAAATGAGTAAAATTAACTGTTAAAGGTTAGTACTATTAGTGGACCAGCAGCACGCACAATCATGTGTGCTTACGGACTGTATCCCTTGCAGACTGTATTGATATATATTGAGATATAATGTAGGAACCAGAATATTAATAACAGAAGGAAACAACCCTTTTGTGTGAATGAGTGTAAATGGGGGAGGGAGTTTTTTTTGGGTTGGTGCACTAATTGTAAGTGTATCTTGTGTTTTTTATGTTGATTTAATAAAAAAAAAACACACAAAAAAAAGAAAAAACGATACCGATAATTTCCGATATTACATTTTAAAGCATTTATCGGCCGATAGTATCGGCAGGCCGATATCGGACATCTCTAGTATTAACAGCACAGAAAATAAACTGTTTAAGTAGCACAGAATTGCATAACATAAATTAAATAGAAAAGTTATTTCTACGTAAAATAAATAACAGAGCTGTGCAAATAATACATTTTTGGCAGCATTTATCGTGCGAAAAATGCCCGGCTTGGCAACTGGAGAACAGTTTTGATTTGGGCTTACATGGTAAACAACTCAAATGTATGTTTTATCCAAACGCATACATTTGTCCAAATGTGGCCAAGTAGACACATTGTGGGTTTCCTGGACGTGGTCTACATCGCTAAAAGAAAAATCTAAAGAAGAGAATCCCTCTGCCATCTTCCACAAGTTTTTTAATATATAAATCGCTCTTCTCTCCTATGACTCTCTTGTTGTCATTTGGGATGTCTGTTGTGATTTCCCTTCCTGGTTCCATGACCCGCCCTATCTTGCCTCTGATTGGCCTAATCTCAACCAATTGTGACTCATCATAGTAAACAACCAACCAATCATTGAGGTTCTTATATGTGCAAGCACGTCTTGGAAGGAGGAAGGGGAGGGGTTTAGTAGCCCGTGGAGGGGGAGCGAGGGAGAACAAGAAACACAACAAATAAGCGGCGTTTGGTCATTTTAACGTGAAATAAATTATATCGATATTACGATATTTTCTTATTACATATCTTGTTTAAAAATATATTGATATATCTTACAAACTCTATATGGCCTTTTTTTAATATCTCAATATTTTTAGGCCATGTAACGATACACAATATATATCTCGATATTTTGCCTTAGACTTGAATGAACACTTGAAGCATATGATCACAGCAGTATGATGATTCTATGTGTCTACATTAAAACATTCTTGTTCATACTGCATTAATATATGCTCATTTTAAACTTTCATGCAGAGAGGGAAATCACAACTAAGTCAATTTACCAAAAGTGTATTTATTAAACAGTTATTAAGCAGTGGCACAAACATTCATGTCATTTCAAAACAGAAAGTGCAAGACTGTCAGAGACATTTTAAAACAAGCTATTAGTGCACTTTTATGCATGATGTCACTAAGATGACATATCAAAACAACACTAAATTAAAGTTAACTTTTTGTACAGAATGCCATTACCATAGCTTAAAGGCCTACTGAAATGATTTTTTTATATTTAAACGGGAATAACAGATCCATTCTATGTGTCATACTTGATCATTTCGCGATATTGCCACATTTTTGCTGAAAGGATTTAGTAGAGAAAATCGACGATAAAGTTCGCAACTTTTGCTCGCTGATAAAAAAAAGCCTTGCCTGTACCGGAAGTAGCGTGACGTCACAGGAGCTAGGATTCCTCACAATTCCCCGTTGTTTACAATGGAACGAGAGAGATTCGGACCGAGAAAGTGATGATTACCCCATTAATTTGAGCGAGGATGAAAGATTCGTAGATGAGGAACGTTACAGTGAATGACTTGAGAGGCAGCGATGGACGTATCTTTTTTCGCTCTGACCGTAACTTAGGTACAAGCTGGCTCATTGGATTCCACACTCTCCTTTTTCTATTGTAGATCACAGATTTGTATTTTAAACC
This sequence comes from Entelurus aequoreus, assembly GCF_033978785.1. Classification (NCBI taxonomy): domain Eukaryota; kingdom Metazoa; phylum Chordata; class Actinopteri; order Syngnathiformes; family Syngnathidae; genus Entelurus; species Entelurus aequoreus. The sequence continues at coordinate 28,519,634 of NC_084754.1, forward strand.
ACCTCGGATACTATATCCTCTTGAAAATGAGAGTCGAGAACGCGAAATGGACATTCAGTGCCTTTTATCTCCACGACAATACATCGGCGAAATGCTTTAGCTACGAGCTAACGTGATAGCATCTTGCTTTAACTGCATATAGAAACAAAAGAAATAAACCCCTGACGGGAAGTATAGATAGAAAATCAACAATACTATTAAACCGTGGACATGTAAATACACGGTTAATGCTTTCCAGGCTGGCGAAGGTTAACAATGCTGTGCTAACGACGCCATTGAAACTAACTTAGCAACCAGACTGCACAGAGCTATGCTAAAAACATTAGCTCTCCACCTACGCCAGCCAGCCCTCATTTGCTCATCAACACCCGTGCTCACCTGCGTTCCAGCGATCGGCAGAAGGACGAAGGACTTCACCCGATGCGTTTGGCGGCCCGGAGACGTAGGAAGTCAAGGTGAGGTCGGCGGCTAGCGCGGCTAGTGCTCCAACAAAGTCCTCCTGGTTGTGTTGCTGTAGTCCGCTGCTAATACACTGATCCCACCTACAACTGTCTTCTTTGCAGCCTTCATTGTTCATTAAAAAAATTGCAAAAGATGTCCATAATACTGTGGAATTATGAAATGAAAACAGAGCTTTTTGTATAGGATTCTACGGGGTACCATAACTTCCGTTACTCGGACTTCGTCACGCGCATACGTCATCATACCGCGATGTTTCAGCCGGATATTTCCCGGGAATTTTATAATGTCACTTTATAAGTTAACCCGGCCGTATTGGCATGTGTTGCAATGTTAAGATTTCATCATTGATATATAAACTATCAGACTGCGTGGTCTGTAGTAGTGGCTTTCAGTAGGCCTTTAAAACAAATAAAGTGCACTTTTGTGCATGATGTCACAATATATTTCAATAACTGTCAAATAAAAATGAGCTGCATAATAAGAAATCAAATAGTGTATTGATTAACGTGGACCCCGACTTAAACAAGTTGAAAAACTTATTCGGGTGTTACCATTTAGTGGTCAATTGTACGGAATATGTACTGTACTGTGCAATCTACTAATAAAAGTCTCAATCAATCAATCAAAAGTGTGTCATTCGCTATGTGGTAGGTTCCTGCGGACGTTATCTCCTTCTGTTGTTGACTATTTTTTTCATACGGTGTTGATGTGGAAATGGTTGCCTCGGCATTTTGTTGGTGTGGCACCGAACGGAGATGTTGACATGCGGAGTTTCAAGCACTTTTCATTCTCTAGCGGGTGACTTTTCAAATGATGCTACATATTAGCAATAATGCTACTTTTTGTAGCAACGCTTTTGCCCCACACTTGACAAATTACGGTTGTCTGTTCGACATATTCCCACTTGAAGCCAAACCACCGCCAGACGATGGACCCGGTGCTGTTTTTCTTGGGAATTAATTCTTCCTTCATTTGTTACCAGATTCGCACCTTCTTTCTCTCGTATTATCACTCGCACCACAGCTAACGTTACCCATGTCGCTACCTCTCTGCTCGGCGAGGTCGTATACGTATGTGACATATGTGACGTATGTAAGAAGGTGCGCTTGTTTTATTGAGAAGGAGAGACAAGAAAGAGTGAGAAACGCCTGTAGTGTAATGCCTGCAGCTAAAAGCAACTGCGTGAGAACGTATACTCGAATATCACGATATAGTAATTTTCTATATCGCACAGCCCAGCCCTTGTTAGAACTATTACTACTTTTTATAGAAATGGCAACAGCGGAGAATTTGAACATGCACGTGCGTGTACGAGCCAGTCTAACCCACAACAAAAGGATTAAGAAAAAGAAAGAACTTGTTGACTACAACTTTGGACTACAACTGAATAAAAATGGCGGACTCTGGCACAGCTCTTTGGGAAAACATTTACTACAGTCGTGTCTCATTCGGCGGCTGCATCCTTCGCAGTTTGCAAGTGTCTTTTGAATCCGGCTGACAAATGCATCCTTTTCTCCCATTAGCAGAAAGGTTGCATCAATGTACTTTTCACATCCTTTCATATCCCGAGATCTATTGCGCTCTCAACTATGAACATTTGTGTCAACATGGCAGCGTAATGCGGAGCGGAAAGACAGACTTTAAATGTAAGGATAGCTTTTTTGATTAATTTAAAACGGTTAAAAGCAGGCATGTCAAGCTGGGGTGACAGTAGTGATTTACATTTGTGTTCAAATGCAAGAACTTGATTATCGTATAATGTTGAGTGACCTCTGTGCTCTTTGCCCCTCTCTTTACCCCGAGAGAGCCATATATCCATTGCAGATGGCTTTGTGTCGGGAGCTTTTTTCAATATTTGGAAGTAAAGCCCTACATCTTATAATTTACTTTTTTGACCGCAAGAAGTTGACTTAATTATGTTTTATTAAGTGTGGCCAGAATAGTGAAGTATTGTAAATGGGGGCATAAATGTACCGATATTAGTTATTGCGTTTTTTTGTGTGTAAGTTTGCATGGTAATTGACAATGTTTACTTATATAAATGATTGTGTTTAACTTTTCTATTTGTAATCAGGGGCATGGACTTGGACAAGGCCATTTAAAGTAAAACAGAGGAAAAATAAATGACACAAAACACCTATTTACCAGTTTGGATGATCATTTAAAAATAAAGTATTTTTATTACATGTGCTGAAACTGCAGTTGTTGTGATTAATTTCCTCTGCCTTCATTGCAAATAATTACATAACAATAATATTATTCCATCCCAGTATTTACTATTACTGGCTATAATGCAAGCTATAAAGCAAGCAATTTGACAAGATTAGAAAACTATATAAATTGTGAATCACATATCAATAAAGAAACTGCTAAATAAGATTGTGTGGTGTTGCTGTATGACTTTTTCTGGGACATCTTCTGGATTGATCATGTTTTCAAAAGGTACATGTCCCACTACAACGAGCATTCACAAGCATTAAAATGAATCCATCGTTAACTAATAATCAGCAATAACAGCTTGAAAATGCTTGTCAACACGTGACATCTCCATGACGACCATCTCTCTTGATCGGTTGGCTCTAAACGCAGGAAACTGACGCCGGCGGTGCGAGTAGCTCTTAGCCGCTTCCTCTGAAATAAGGTAAAGGACCAAGAAAACACTAACAGCAATTCAACATTCTCCTCTTAAGTTAGTCGTTATTCAACCTCACGGGACGGAGCAGCAGATACGTGACGTAAATGTAAGGGCGGGGACAAGTGATGTAATCCTACGGGATTTATGGGGATCCCAAATACCCAAATACACAAAAACCAACAGGTAAAAGAAGTTGGTTTTGCAAAATAGCTCCCATTTAAATGTATGTTAAATCCCTCTCTCAGATGCTGGTCGTTTACCATCCTTATTTTGAGCATTCTGTACTCAAACATGAATATTAAATTGCAACAAATATGTCCAATGTTGCTGAAGTAAGTAAATTCATATGTATCAGCAAGAAGTATAGCCAAGTATAGGTCTTTAACTGCATATTTGCTTTTCATTATCCATCCATTTTTCCACCCCTTGTCCCTCTCTGGGTTGCATGGGAGCAGGGGTGGTGGTGGAGCCTATCCCAGCTGCATGCTTAACATTATAAATTCATCCATCCATTTTCTACCGCTTGTCCCTTTTGGAGTTGCGGGGGGGTCACTGGAGCCTACCTCAGCTACAATCGGGCGGAAGGTGGGGTACACCCTATGACACCTAATTAAAAAAAAGGTTAATCCATATTAGGGTTGTACGGTATACCGGTATTGGTATAGTACCACGACACTACTGAATCATATTCGGTTCTATACCGCGTCTAAAGGGTACCGGTCGACCACACCCCCGCCCCCCCGTCATCGTCACGTCGTGTCATTGTTGGTTTTACGAGCAGAGGAGCATGTTCGGCAGCGCACAATCACAGAGTACTTACAAGCAGACACAGTGTGTAGACAGAAAAGGGAGAACGGACACATTTTTACGATAAAGGTGAAGTCATAAAACTGAAACGCCCTCAGGAAGAGGTGCTTTAAGACATGGCTAGCTAGCTAGCGGCTAAAGTCCAGCCGCAGTCGGCAGTGTTTTAGCTACTTCTAAATCACTAATCCTCACCTCCATGGCAACTAATAAAGTAAGTTTCTTACAAGTATCATCCCTGCAGGACGAGGAATAACTAAACATGCTTCACTACACACCGTTATATATATATATACATACATACATATATTTATATATATACAGCCCGGCCCCCGGCCAAATTGTTTTAACCCAATGCGGCCCCCGAGTCAAAAAGTTTAGGGACCCCTGATGTAGATTAAACATCTTAAAAGAGAAAGTAAGCAGATATTAACAGTAAATGAACAAGTAGATTAATAATTATTTTTCTACACTTGTCCTTAATATTTTTGACAGAATAATAGAATGATAAATGACAATATGTTACTGCATATGTCAGCAGCTATATTAGAAGCCTTTGTTTGCTTACTTACTATTAAAAGACAAGTTGTCTTGTACTGTATGTTCACTATTTTATTTAAGGACAAACTTGCAATAAGAAACATATGTTTAATGTACCGTAATATTTTTTGGTAAAATAAAGCCAATAATGCACTTTTTTGTGGTCCCCTTTATTTAGAAAAGTACTGAAAAGTATTGAAATGCATTTTGGTACCGGTACCAACACTAATCCATATATAACCCCTGTACAAAGTAAGTCCACAATAACTTCTGTGATATACAGTAGCCCAGCCCGTTTCGACACTTGCTATTTGGAACACCATATGTTTGCATTTAGAGGCCAGCTTTGACTTGAGGCAAGTCCTTAAATCAAACTCCTAATCCTCATAACATTAACGCCCCATGCTGTAGATTCTGGAGACTGGATTAAACGTATAAACTTTTCAGCAGCTAATGTGACACAATACTCTATACACCACAAATGGATGACAAAGTTCAGCATCTATTTGCCTTGTATCACCGTCAGACAAAACCTTTGCTAACTGCGAAAAGGCACCCGGCAAGCAAGATACCATTCTGGGAGTAACGGCCAATAGTCCGTCACAGTATGAATGCCCGAGTGTGAGGATGCATCAAGTGTACTGTGCACGGTACATAGCGCAATGTAATATTAATCTCTTGAGTAAGTAAGAGTGCAATCCAATATAAGTGATTTAGAAAATAAAGCAATGGATATTTGGACAACAGGTTCATTATGCAAGTCTAACATGGTAGCTTCGTAGTTTAGTCTGTGTTTCAAGTGGCCGTCTCAACATTGTTTAGTTCAGGACGGAGCAGTTGAGTGTTTGGGGTAAAAAATTTGCGTCCTGGACACATTATTTCCCCTAAACAAATGTTCCGTCTCCTCACAATGACATCACCACACTCACAGTTAAGTCAATTTCCCTGATATTCTATGTTTAACAGCGGATTCCATTTTACTGGACAGTTCTGTAAATCTGTCCGCGGTCACGTTAACGGGGAAATGATACGCCTTACATTATTTGTTGAGTTTAGTAATTATTGATTAGGCATATTATCACAGTGTCAAATAAAAAGTAGCAACCATGGTGAGATCCAAAAATTCTAGTAGACGTACTCTTTTTTCCCCACTCATTCGCTCAGTCATACGTTTCACCGTTATAAACTTAGGAATTTGCATGCACGTAGCGCAGCCCAATAATAGTTTTTTCGATTATAACATTTTTATGATTGTGAGAAGCCGAAATTGAAATCATAATTAAAATTGTATTGTCTAGCCCAGGGGTGCTCAATACGTCGATCGCGATCTACCAGTCGATCGCAAAGGTAGCATTGGTAGATCGCATTACATTAAAAAAAAACTTTAAAAAAAATTGACGCCAGCCTATCATCCATCCCGTCTTTTGATTGATAAACAGGGCAGCCAGTCAGATGACATCTGCGTTTTTCTGACACTTAGGTCACTGCACATGCGCAAACAACGGCGCTCAGTGCAGCAAAACTAACAAGCTTGTCAGCGAGTTACCGCCAATTTTCAGCCCTCGGTTTTTTCTCTTAAGGGTATAAAAATGAGTGGGGGAGCTGGACCAAGTAAGAAGACAAAAACTTATCACTTTCATACGGAATGGGAGGACTTTTTTTTCACGATGACATTTTCGAAGTGCGTTTGCCTCATCTGCCAGTCTGCCATCGCAATACCAGAGAAGGGAAATGTGGAGCGGCATTTTCGGACTATTCATGGAAAATACGACACCGACTTCCCGCTGAAAAGCGAGTTGAGAAAGAGAAAGGTGAAGGAACTGAAATCCCAGTTGTCCGGACAGCAGTCATTTTTCACACAACAAACTTCAAAAGCGAAAGTCGCCACTGAAGCATTGTTCCGGGTGAGTCACATCATCTTTAATAACAAGAAGTCCTTCCAAGACTCATGCGGTTATGCATGTACATCAATATACATTGTACATATAAAGAATCCTCAATATATTTAGAAATAAATATATGTTTTGCATTTTTGTAGTAGGTACATCATTTTGAATTGATCATTTTATAAGTAGCTCGCATGCTGAAAAAGTGTGAGCACCCCTGATTCTTGTATTATCATTAAACACCTTTAATTTATTAACAATATTAACTATATGTGTTAAACATGCTTGCATTATCATTAAACACCATTAACTTGTTAACAAAAACATATATTTCATAAATAAGTAAATATAAATTATATATATGAATGAGGTAGATCCCCACGACTTGATCAATTGAAAAGTAGCTCGCCTGCAGAAAAAGTGTGAGCACCCCTGGTCTAGCCCTACTGTATATGGATATATCCACTGACAGAACTAAGGCAAAATAAGTCACTGTGACTAAAGTCTTGAATTTCAAACGACTCATTTGGAGTTTGAAGTTTGGAAAAAGGCAAGATTGTTTTATAAATACATTCCCCATGCCTTAAATTTTCAGTACTTATGAAGATCTTAAATAACCAAAATCAAATACCAACAGGTCAATAAAGTTGTTTTTGCATAATAGGTCCCTTTAAAAAAAACCTGCATTAAGTTACGATATTTCAACTTTTGCAAAAATATAAGCATTAGTATTGTTCAAACCTAGTCAATTTATCTCAGTGCCCAATTCAACAATCAATGTTTTGTTTTGGTTTGTTAGTCCAGCAAATCAAGGGAAAACTAATCAAACACACAGGAGCTCAACTTGGCATTTCTCATCTGACAGTATCCCTTGCGGTCAGCTAGTGGCACTTAGCTCCCTGGTGTATTTTTGTCACCAGTTCTCGACCCAAAGGCTGATATGTGATATGTGTGTTATGTGTCACCTATAAGTCAACCACTGCTTCCGAGAAGCAACAGCGTGTGCCACGTTGGCTTATTTTGTGTTGCCCCATATGTTGAATATATGCACGTATACACACATACATATATATGTAGGTGCATATATACACCACATCCATATATATATATATATATATATATATATATATATATATATATATATATATATATATATATCCATATATATATATATATATATACACATATACATATGTATGTATGTACATATACATATGTATGTATGTACATACACATATACATATGTATGTATGTACATACACATATATATATATATATATATATATATATATATATATATATATATATATATATATATATATATATATATATATATATATATATATATATATATATATATATACACACACACATATACATATATATGTATGTACATATATACACACATACACTACCGTTCAAAAGTTTGGGGTCACATTGAAATGTCCTTATTTTTGAAGGAAAAGCACTGTACTTTTCAATAAAGATAACTTTAAACTAGTCCTAACTTTAAAGAAATACACTCTATACATTGCTAATGTGGTAAATGACTATTCTAGCTGCAAATGTCTGGTTTTTGGTGCAATATCTACATAGGTGTATTGAGGCCCATTTCCAGCAACTATCACTCCAGTGTTCTAATGGTACAATGGGTTTGCTATTTGGCTCAGAAGGCTAATTGATGATTAGAAAACCCTTGTGCAATCATGTTCACACATCTGAAAACAGTTTAGCTCGTTACAGAAGCTACAAAACTGACCTTCCTTGGAGCAGATTGAGTTTCTGGAGCATCACATTTGTGGGGTCAATTAAACGCTCAAAATGGCCAGAAAAAGAGAACTTTCATCTGAAACTCGACAGTCTATTCTTGTTCTTAGAAATGAAGGCTATTCCACAAAATTGTTTGGGTGACCCCAAACTTTTGAACGGTAGTGTACATATATATGTATGTGCATATATACACACATACATACCTATGTATGTGTGCATATATACACACATACATATCTATGTATGTGTGCATATATACACACATATGTATGTGCATATATACACACATACATATATGTATGTGCATGTATACTGTACACACATACATACTGTATATATGTATGTACATATATACACACATACATATATATGTATGTACATATATACACATACATATATATGTATGTACATATATACACACATACAAATATATGTGTGTAGAAAATGGATGGATGATGGAGATATATATATATATATACACATACACAAACATATATATATATATATATATATATATATATATATACACACATATATATATATATATATATATATATATATATATATATATATATATATATATATATTATATATATTATATATATATGTATATATATATACACACATATATATGTATATATATATATACACACTTACACACACATATACATATATATACATATACATTTATACACACACATATACATATATACACACATACATATTCATACATATATACACACATATTTACATATATATACACATATATAAACATATACGTATATATATATACATATATATATACACATATAAATACACGTACATATATACACATTTTATACACACACACACACACACACACACACACACACACACACACGTATGTACATACTGTATATATACATATACACATTTGTATGTATGTAAACATATATACAGTCGTGCTCATAAGTTTACATACCCTGGGAGAATTTATGATTTCTTGGCCATTCTTCAGAGAATATGAATGATAACACAAAAACCTTTCTTCCACTCATGCTTAATGGTTGTGTGAAGCTATTCATTGGCAAACTGTGTTTACTATTTTTAAATCAAAATGACAAAATAAGGTACCCAAATGACCCTCATCAAAAGTTTACATACCCCAGTGACTTTGATCTGATAACATGCACAAAAGTTGACACAAACAGGTTTGAATGGCTAATCAAGGTTTCAATCCTCACCTGTGACCTGTTTGTTTGTAATTAATGTGTGTGTATAAAAGGTCAGTGAGTTTCTGGGCTCCTGACAGACCATTGCATCTTTCATCCAGTGCTGAACAGATGTTTCTGGATTCTGAGTCATGGGGAAGGCAAAAGAATTGTCAAAGGATCTGCGAGAAAAGGTAATTGAACTGCATAAAACAGGAAAAAGGGTATACAAAGATATCCAAGGAATTTAGAATGCCACTCAGCAGTGTTCAAACGCTGATTAAGAAGTGGAAAATGAGGGATTCAGGTAGACCAGCAAAGATTTCAGCCACAACTGCCAGGATAATTGTTCGAGATGCAAAGAAAAATCCACAAATAACTTCAGCTGAAATACAGGACTATCTGAAAAATTGTGGTGTGGCTGTTTCAAGATGCACAATAAGGAGGCACTTGAAGAAAAATGGGCTGCATGGTCGAGTCGCCAGAAGAAAGCCATTTCTGCGCAAATGTCACAAAGTATCCCGCTTACATTACGCCAAACAGCACAGAGACAAGCCTCAAAACTTCTGGAACAAAGTAATTTGGAGTGATGAGACCAAAATTGAACTTTTTGGCCACACAGGGCGTGCCGTGATGGCACTGCCTTTACTGTCCTCTAGAACCTGTCACCGCACCGTCTTTTTCTCCATACAAACAGCGTGCCGGCCCAGACACATGTTGTATGAGGCTTCTGCAGGCACACACAAGTGATTGCAAGACATACTTGAGGAACAGCCATACAGGTCACACTGAGGGTGGTCGCATTAACAACTTTAACACTGTTACAAATATGCGCCACACTGTGAATTCACACCAAACAAGAATGACAAACACATTTCGGGAGAACATCCGCACCGTAACACAACATAAACACAACAGAACAAATACCCAGAAGCCTTTGCAGTCCTAACTCTTCCGGGCTCCAAAAACACCCCCGCTACCTCCAACCCTGCCTCCTCCCAACCCCGCCCACCTCAAACCCCCCCCATCTCCCGAATTCGGAGGTCTCAAGGTTGGCAAGTACTGTATGTATTGACGTCACTTGCCTGATGCAAGCAGAGAAACATTTTGCCGCTTTTCCACGACACCCGCCCACGCTCTTCCTCCCTCCCTCCCTGCCTCCCTCGCTCGCCCGCCTGCTCGCTCCCCGCCCCCGTTGTAAACAGTCCGGGCGGGGAAGACAAGCGGTCCGGTAGCTTCCAAAGCACTCCGCCGAAGGACCGAGCGACAATACAAAACTGTGGTGCACTGGACCCCAGCGCTGATACTCCGACAGAGAGTCGCTGGGCGAATCAGACGTGTAACACGTTCGTCGTGATGTTAGCCCGTTCGGGGCTAATTGTGCTACCGTAACTGAGCCGTGGAGTTTTTTTTAAGAAATCTTTTCTTGCGGCCCAGCCTCACCCAGTTTCTGCATCCAGTGGCCCCCAGGTAAATAGAGTTTGAGACCCCTGATCTACATCAACAATATGATTTGTCTAAATGGCTGGACAGTATTTTTTTATTTATTTTTTTAAAAATTGTATTTTATTTTTAAATCGATTTTTTATTTTTTGCTTTATAATCGATTAAGAATCGTTACATACGAAGGTCCTGAGTTCAATCCCGGGTTCGGGATCTTTCTGTGTGGAGTTTGCATGTTCTCCCCGTGACTGCGTGGGTTCCGGCTTCCTCCCACCTCCAAAGACATGCACCTGGGGATAGGTTGATTGGCAACACTAAATTGGCCCTCATGTGTGAACGTGAGTAAGAATGTTGTCTGTCTATCTGTGTTGGCCCTGCGATAAAGGTGGCGACTTGTCCAGGGTGTACCCCGCCTACCGCCCGAATGCAGCTGAGATAGGCTCCAGCACCCCCCTCGACCCCGAAAGGGACAAGCGGTAGAAAATGGATGGATGGACAAATACGAATCTCGATTCATTCCAACAGCGATTTCTTTTTGACACCCCTACCAACTATAGTACATTATCAAGTGAACAAAGCTGATGGTTGACTGCCATATTACATTTTATTGAAAAAATTGACTAATAAAGCAATCATTTAATAAACCATACATAAACTCTATCTTAACTATTACATTCAGAATAATAGTTTTAAAATCATTTTACTTCCTTTGTAAAGAGAATCATGGCCCCCCTTAAAAATAACAATGAATTTATGTATAATAATAAATCAAACATTTAATAAATAACAAATATATCCTAACAACCTATTAGTGCTAAAATCTACTGCAAATATAAAACCAATTTTGAAAGTAACGAAGTTGACCAGAGTGCTTTACGGATGAGGTAAGTAGTCAAAAAGTAATACAAGTAGTTCACTATATTATGTTTCAAAATACAAGATTTCTCTCTGAGCAGGACATAAATCTGACGAAAACACACACAGGCCTACTCAAGATAAACGTAAAAAAACAACTTTGTCTTCATAAGTTCATATTTTGAAGCTTTTTTTTCAACTTGATTTAGAGCCCCTCGGTCATCCAGCCTTCTTCTACATTGTTTTACCTGCAAGCCCAAGTCTAGTAAAACGTCTTCCAGGTAAACTTCTTGTAAGCTACGCCCAGACACCCGCCCCCAATGCCAAACCACTGATATTAGTTGGAAACCGAAAAAAAGAAATGACACCTTTAAAAAAAAAAAAAAGCAAATGTGGAAAAAAAACTAAAGTTGATCATCGAAACATTTGAAACACAAATACGAAAAGTGCAAAAAAACATGAATATTATCTTAATAAAGATGTTATGATTAAAACAATTATCAACAAAAAATATTGTATTTTTTCAACGTTTGTATTTATATTTCCATAACTGGTAACTTTTTAGTCAAAGTATATATATATTTTTTTTTTTTACACCAAATCTTACTGGCAGTGTCTATGAATGTTCTCATTCATCAGGTCATCTTAGGGCATTCAATCGATCGCAACTGATCTAGACTAGATCTGACCAATCTACTGTAAGTCTATGAGCATGAAAGGAAACCCAACCCCACCCCCAGCAACCCTACCTGACCTCCCCCTCTCCCCCTCCGCCCCTCCCCCTCCCTCCCCCTTCACCTGGGGACGATCAATATGCCTCTCTCTCTCTCTCTCCAACTTCAACAGCAATAATAACCAACAATTTTTCTGGTCAGTACCACAACACAGCGGACTCTGATGCTCTTTTTGGTTCCAGTGGACTACACATCATCCACTTTAATGTGAACAGCCTCTCTGGAGCCAAACTTGACCAAATCAGAGAAATGTTCCTCAACACGAAGGTAAAAATCTTGTGTTTCTCTGAAACCAAATTTGATCAAAGTATTTCTGACTCAGAGATAGAAATACAAAACTTTTCGGTTATCAGAAAGGATAGGAATAAACACGGTGGGGGCGTTTGTATGTATATTCACCAGGATATTAAATACATAACTCGCACTGATCTTAACCACAATGACCTGGAATCTGTGTGGGCGGAAATCAAATTTAAAAACGCTAAGCCGGTACTAATAGGGACTGTTTATAGACCCCCTAATCAGAGTGATTTCTATGGGGCTTTGGAAGAATGCTTGGCAGGGACAGACAACGTGGAGAAAATTATAACTGGGGATCTGAACACAGATATTCAACGCAAAGATGCGCCTGTCTTCAGATCCTTCAGCAAGTTTTGTAATCTGCACGGTCTTTCCCAGCTAATAGCGCTACCCACAAGGGTGTGTGATTCCACCCAATCAACCATAGATCTCATTCTCACTTCAGACCGGCCTAAAATAAAAAATAGTGGGGTCATGATCTGTGGTCTTAGCGACCACTATCTAACCTTCTGCACCCGTAAAATAGCTAAACCTAAAGCCAATGGCCACATAACAGCCCGATCCAGATCCCTCAAAAAATACTCCAATGACAATTTCAATTTAAAATTAGATGAGTGGGACTGGTCCCCTGTGCTCGTGAGCAACATGGTCGATGTTGCTTGGGATCGCTTCAAAACGGCGTTCCTAAAGATACTAAATGACATGGCTCCCGTGAAAACAGTCAGGATCAAAGCCCGCTCGGAACCATGGATGAATCCGGACCTATTAGCTGCCATAAAAGACAGAGACAGGAAATACTCTGAATACCAAAAATGTAAAACAGAAGTAGATAAACAACCCAATAATATCAACCTCAAATTACTCCTTTCAACTCTCAAAAAGCAATGCAATAAATTAAGAAATATGTCAACCAACCTGACTAAATCCTTAAAAAAAAATTACATTAACGACAAAATAGAGGAAAACACAAATAAGCCACGTGAGCTCTGGAAAATTCTCAACAACCAGCTTCCTGGTTGCAGCCAGAAACTTAAAACAAGACTCACCAACATCAGCATCAAGGAGGGTGACTCCCTCATTACAGACAAAATGGAGGTAGCTAGCAGACTTAACATCTTTTTCACCAGCATAGCCGCAACTCTTGTCAACAAGCTGTCCCACCACTCTGGTCGCTTTGGTGTAGAACACATTAAAGCCTTCTACAGAAAGCTAGGAGTATCCAACGATGATTTCAAATTAGAAATGGTCACAGCTGATGAGGTGTTTAAAAAATTTAGCGCGCTCCACCCTAACAAGGCCACCGGCCTTGATAATATTCCCTCCAGATTCCTCAGGGACTCTGCCTCCATCATTGCCCCGATCATCACGCACATAATAAACCTATCAATTACACAAGGCCAAGTACCAAAAGATTTTATGATAGCAAGAGTAACTCCCCTCTTTAAAAAAGGAAGCAAATTGGAACCTGGCAACTACCGACCTGTTTCTATTCTCAGTTCCGTTTCGAAAGTAATGGAGAAAATAGTTTATGAACAGGTCGATAGTTACCTTGCCACTAATAAACTCATGTACAAATTCCAATCCGGCTTCAGAACTAACCACTCCACTGACACATGTCTTCTCTATCTGACCGACCACATCAAACATGAGGTGGACGCGGGCAAATACTGCGGCATGGTCATGCTGGACCTACAGAAGGCCTTTGACACCGTTAACCACGCTATACTGTTGGATAAGCTCAGAGCAATCGGATTTAACAAAACCTCATGGACCTGGATGCAATCTTACTTGGAGGGAGGGAGCAGGGGGTAGAGGTGAACGGCACCGTGTCCCCCCCCTCTCGGTGAGTTGTGGAGTCCACCAAGGCAGTATATTGGGACCTTTACTGTTCCTAATATACATAAACGACATGTCATCGGCATGCGACTGTGAATGGTTTTTGTTTGCGGATGACTCTGCCCTGCTGGTATCCGGCAAGGACAAGTCACAGGTGGAGAAAATCCTCAGTGCTGAGCTGTGTAGAACTTGCACCTGGCTCGCTGACAACAAGCTATCCATGCACTTGGGTAAAACAGAATCCATCCTGTTTGGGTCCCACATCAAACTTAAGAAAGTCAATGACTTCACCATAAAAGTACAGGTAGGTGACATTGTTATCACCAGGAAAGATGAGGTCACCTACCTAGGTTCCATTCTAGAGGCTAACCTTTCCTGTGATAAAATGGCAACCAAGGTAATCAAAAAGGTTAACCAACGAATGAGATTTCTCTACAGAATTTCCTCTCTGGTCAACAAAAGCACCTTGAGGATTCTGGCGGGAACTCTCGTTCAACCCTTTTTAGATTACACATGCACCTCCTGGTACCCTAGCACCTCCAAAACCCTCAAATCTAAACTCCAAACATCTCAGAACAAGCTAGTCAGGTTACTTCTAGACCTCCACCCCAGATCCCACCTCACTCCTACCCACTTCTCTAAAGTGGGCTGGCTCAAGGTGGAGGACAGAGTTAAACAACTTGCACTGAGCCTAGTCTATAAAATCCGCTACACCTCCCTGATACCGAAGTACATGTCAAACTACTTCCTTAACGTAAATGACCGCCATAACCACAACACCAGGGGGAGCTCCACTAACCACGTTAAACCCAGATTCCGAACTAACAAAGGTCTTAACTCATTCTCTTTCTATGCCACATCAATGTGGAATGCGCTCCCAACAGGTATAAAAGAAAGGGCATCTCTATCCTCCTTCAAAACCGCAATAAAAGTTCACCTCCAGGCAGCTACAACCCTAAACTAACACCCTCCTAACTAACACCTTGCTAATAATCAAATGTAAACAATCAAATGCAGATACCTTTTCTTTTTCTTATGCCTTCTGATCTCTCTCTCTCTCTATGTCCACTACTTGATGTCCATACCCCCCCCGCCCCCACCTCCACACCCCTGATTGTAAATAATGTAAATAATTCAATGTGATTATCTTATGTGATGACTGTATTATGATGATAGTATATATGATAGTATATATCTGTATCATGAATCAATTTAAGTGGACCCCGACTTAAACAAGTTGAAAAACTTATTCGGGTGTTACCATTTAGTGGTCAATTGTACGGAATATGTACTTCACTGTGCAATCTACAAATAAAAGTCTCAATCAATCAATGAATGAACTGATGAAGCCTACTGAGGTATTGACACCAGCCACTAGACTAGATCTAAACTATCTAAGTCTCAGACTAGATCTGACCAATCTAAGTCTGAGCATGAAATGATGAAGCATACTTGGATGAGAGGAAAAACGTTTCGGACAAACCAAACAGTCCACTTACTGGCAGTGTTTTGGTTCCATACAATCTTGCAGTGTTTTATTCTGCCATAGTGTTTGAACTCGTTTATAGTTTAAATGTGTTAACAAATTTTTACAAGTTTCATTCAGATACGTAAAGCTAAGAGAAGTGGACAGTCTCTTAAACGTCTTTACAGACGAATATTAAGTATTTAGACGGATTTAGAAGAGGCAACTCCAGCAGCTCACAAGGCCTTGGCGACTTTGTTGTTTGAGGATAAATGTGAACTACAGGAGGTAGTGAACAAGAGGAACGAATGTAAATAACATCAAATATTTACCATTTATTTGTTACAGGCTGTAAAAGTTGTCAACATGCCATTTTTGTAGTTATTACCCTCAAACCTGAGTGAACCGAATACTAATGATAATACGCTAATGCTAAATCTGATGTGTCAATGTTGTCACCTTGAGGTAAACGCTGACATTTATTATTCATATACATTATACAGTATTGTTTTTTGTACCTGAAATAGACCATAAGGGCTCACCTGACTCATGAATTCATAAATGTATTTTCTGACTATTGGACACTGGACTAAAGCCTGGCTTTTTATGTAAAATCAGTACACTTTGTTTCTAAATCTTTTTTGTTTGGTATCTTATTGCTTTGCAATTTATTTACTTACACTTTAGTAAAAAAAAAAAGCTGACCTAATAATGTCTATTTACATGTCATCACTGTTGAAATATACTGTACCACTCATCCATATGTCATCAGCCTGATTTGTGTAAACTACCTTGAACTGTGAAATGTGGTAGAAACGTACACCCCAATCAATCAATCAATCAATCAATCAATCAATCAATCAATCAATCAATCAAAGTTTATTTATATAGCCCTTAATCACAAGTGTCTCAAAGGGCTGCACAAGCCACGACAACATACTCTGCTCAGATCCCACATCAAGAAAAAACTCGACCTAATGGGAACGACGAGAAACCTTGAAAGGTACTGCAGATGTGGGGACCCTCTCCCCTGGGTGACCGGTGCAATGGATACTGAGTGGATACAGGAGCTAAGGGTTTTCAGGAACGTAAATGTATTGAACTTTTGGTGGAAATGGAACTATAAGTGCTATTAACAATGTAACAGAATACTGCACAACAGGGTTTTTCAACTAAATTGTTCAAAGGGCCACATTTCCAGAAACCTAAGGGCCAGGGGGCCGGACTTCTCCCTTCACTATTATGCTTATTTTGAGAACCAGCATTGGCTGTCGTGGACATTTGTTTTTGGTCTATTTATTTTCTTAGAGTTACACATTTAAGAAAAATGTTATGCAAAATACATGTATCCACTGCAGTGGACGCTGGCCTTTAGAAGGTTAAAATGTCAATACAACGATCTGCCAAAGTGCTTACATTAGTCCAAGTTGCACCAACAGGAAAAAAACACTACAGCAAAAATGTTAACCTCTCCCAAGTTCTTAACTGAACTTAGGGGCGGGTCTGGCGTCATTGGATTTGCCCCTCGGCCCACCAAATGATTAGCACTGCTGTATTCAGTATAGGAATGCAACTATACAAAAATGTTATATCATGGCTATCGTGACCAAAATTACCACGTTATCATTATTAATGCAGTATATAGTGGAAAGTACTCAAAAAGTACTTACACACACACACTGAAATCTTTTGACCAAGTTATCTTTTCTAATAATTAAAATAAATACACACTGTTAGAAAACCCGCCATTTTTCATGTTTTGTTCCTTAAACTTCACTGATAGTGTTTTAGTCTTAATATTGTATCTGTTTAATGGCTAAGCATTTATTGTCTTAAATATTAGTTTGTACTATAGCACTGAAAGATGCATTTTAAAGAAAAGTGCGTAACAAACAAAATCTATCATGAGGAGTTATTTGTGGCGGGCATTATAGCATCCTACTCTGTTCAGCGGTCCCTGAACACACTGTAAAATCCACACTGTCTCAAATTCCTCTGAGTATAGAACAATCAATCTGTTCTAATACAGCCCAGCTTGAAGGTTCAATGTGCACAATTGAATAGTTTAGTTGCTCAGATAGTAATGTGTTTACATAAGTTTAGATTGGGTTATGTCGTTTCTTAAGGGGGAAAGAGGTCAATGTCTCCTGTTTTCATGTTAGCATTTGATCTAGCGAGCTAGTGGCAGTCAGTCTGTGAGTTTATCAAAGTGCAGTTATCAATTATGGTTTTTCGGTAAACTTAAATTAAAACAGTGATACAAACCGATTTTTACTGCGGTTATAATTACTGTGTATCGTTATATCCAAAATACAGTGTACAATTTATTGTACACAAATACAGTTTTGCATATTGTATGTCTCTCTATTAAAACAATATAAAGCGAATACGTCATTTTTGGAAATAGAAAAATGTATAAACACCCCAAAATGAGAATTATTGATACAGAAAAAGAAAGAGTACAGTAAAGTGAAATCAAATAATTATTTCCTCCAGAGGCATTGACAATTACTGTATATTCACTTATATTTTGAAACTTTTAGTGACGGAGCAATAGCCTATTAGATACTACTGTATCTGATGCAAAAAGCTAAGCAGTAGCTGCACAGAAAATGTACATGTTTTTGGTCAGTTTCAACTGTTTACCCCTGCTAATCAATCTTTTATGGGTCACCCATTGACTTGTGTTATTGTTATAGACTAAAATCTCTAAATTTTATGTGGAAATTAAGATAATCCTGGCCATCGTTTCCATTCAGCAACAGAAAGGTAATTATAAAAACTAGGAATGTCCGATAATATTGGTCTGCCGATATTATCGGCCGATAAATGCTTTAAAATGTAATATCGGAAATGATCGGTATCGGTTTAAAAATGATCGGTATCGGTTTCAAAAAGATTTATGACTTTTTAAAACGCCGCTGTGTACACGGACGTAGGAAGAAATACGGAGCGCCAATAACGCTTGAAGGCACTGCCTTTGCGTGCCGGCCCAATCACATAATACTTACGGCTTTTGACACACACACAAGTGAATGCAAGCATACTTGGTCAACAGCCATACAGGTCACACTGAGGGTAGCCGTATAAACAACTTTAACACTGTTACAAATATGCACCACACTGTGAACCCACACCAAAAAAGAATGACAAACATTTCGGGAGAACATCCGCACCGTAATACAACATAAACACAACCGAACAAATACCCAGAATCCCTAGCAGCACTAACTCTTCCGGGACGCTACAATATACACTCCCGTATAACTTCAGTTGAAGTTGTTCTCTTATTTTGAAAAACCTTGTTACATTGTTTAATGCATCCAGCGGGGCATCACAACAAAATTAGGCATAATAATGTGTTAATTCCACTACTGTATATATCGGTATCGGTTGATATCGGTATCAGTAATTAAGAGTTGGACAATATTGGAATTTCGGATATCGGCAAAAAAGCCATTATCGGACATCTCTAATAAAAACACGTTGGCAGACTTATCTACTTGAAATGAACAAATACTGTGAATATATCATTATAATCACAGTATTGTGAATGTGCTCACACACTGAAATATTTTAACCCCTTTTAATTGAATAAACTAAATTGAATAACCAGAAACACAATATACTTACTTGGCAGAAGAAACATGAAATATTGTTCTGGCTTCTTAAAAGCCATATTATTTTTATTTGACTGATTAAATGTGTTTTTAATGATAAAGGCAAAACGGCTGTTGTTCGCTTTACTTCCAGTTTATGTGACATCACACATAGCCCTCTAAGTATGGCTCTATCACTCTAAGACAGGGGGCCCAAAACTTTTTGACTCAGGGGCCGCTTTGGGTTAAAAAAATCTGGCCGTGGCTGTGTGTGTGTGTGTGTATATATATATATATATATATATATATATATATATATATATATATATATATATATATATATATATATATATATATATATATATATATATATATATATATATATATATATATATATATATATATATATATATATATATATATATATGTGAAATACGCTTGTACATACATACAAACATACATACATGCATACATACTTATATACACATTCCGAGCGTGATGATGTCATGTCACGTTATCGATGGTAAAATGCTTTTTTTTTTTTTCTTCCCAAACTTGGGACTTCCCACGGGCTGGATTTTAGATGCTGGCGGGGTTTGGGGACCCCTGCTCTAAGACCAAAGTGGCCCAAATCTGATTTTTTTTTTTTATCAGATTTTTTTCAGCTGACTGTTTACACTGCAAGTAAAATGTGATTTTTATCAGACTCCAGTGTAAATGCGCACAGGCCCCAATGTGGCCTCGATGTCACTGGCATGCGCACTTCGATAAAGTAAAAACAAAGGAAGTTGACTGGGAGGAAGTCGCTACTACTATAAATTAAAATAAAAGTCGCAACACCCTGAAATTTTTTTTTGTTTTTTTTGTTTTTTTTACGTGAAAATATATTAAAGTAATATAACGTATGAATGGATGTATAAAGTGTAATATATTTGGGAGGGTTGTAATCTTTTTATGACTTAAGTAGAGGAAAGACAGACATCATCGTGGATCTACGGGAGCTTTATTTTTCAACTCATATGTAAGCAAATGCGCCACAGCGTCAATTCCGGTCTTTTAACAATCGCTATTTCTTCAAAATCAAAATATATATTCATGTATTACATATAGCCTATTATTTGCGCACCATTGACAAGTGATGCACTGAAAATTTGGTCATTTTAAATAGAAACCGTAACCGGATGTTTTGATGAAATATCAATTTTCGCAGGCGACAGCGTCTTTCCAGGGCGCTCACGAATGACATAGCTCGCCCAAAGCTGACAAAAAAAAAATCACATTCAGGTTGCATTCAGGTCGCATTGCGTATAGACTGAAGTCACATTTGAAAAGATCAGATTCCAATCAGATTCAGGAGTACCTCCTGATGTGGCCTGAATCAGATGCCAAAAGATCAGGGGCCGTACTTATGAAGCTTCTTAGAGTGCCATTTTACACTTAAGTCCTGAGAATTTGCGAAATTTAGTCCTACTCTCAAACTTAAGAATAAAAGCTTTTTATCAACGTTCTTAAGTCTAAGAATCACTCCTACTCTCCACGATATTTAAGAGACCTTCAGAGGTGTCTTAAGTGGTTAGGAGTTGCCAGCAGGGGATGGCACTGAGGCAAGAGAGACGTGCGCGAACGTTCAGGGAACGGAACAATGTTTTGTTTTTTTTGATGACGAGCAGCTGATCAAACGGTATCGTTTAGACAGAGCGGATATTATTTTTTGTCACAGATTTAATACTTTTCTATTCCTTGTTGATTTCTGCATGTGTCTGCAGTGGGCTAGTATATATAGAGCCACCCACACCAGTTTCAAATTAGTTGCCTAATTAATGAATTGGAAAGAAAATGTTATGACAGTAGCGTATGTGTGTGGCCGTGAGGTGAGTGACGTCAGTGAGTGTGTGGGCGATAGAAGAGAGGGAGCGGTAGCGTGAGTGCCGGCGGGGACTAGTTTGTTTTGTATTATTTTGCAGTTTATTGTCAAAATATACACTCCCATTGTCCACTTAAATATTTCCAAGATATTTCTTTATTCTTAGACAACGGATTCCCTTCCGTGATTGGTCATTTCTATGGACACAGAAATGACGTCACCTAAAATTCCGTTTACGGCACATAGTAATGTCGTAATTCAGCTCTGAGTGTGACACTTAAGATTCAGTCCTACACTTCGCTGAAAGTGTGAGTAAGACGCTGGATAACTAACTTTTAAGTGCAGCTTTCAGCGAAGAATTTATTTACTCTTAAGTCAACTCTTAGCAGACTTCTTAGGAGTAATTCTTAGAAGCTTGATAAGTACGGCCCCAGATTTGAAGAACTTTGAAGCATTGAGACGTGCAAAAAAAAATCAGATCTGTGTCACTTGAGGACAAAAAAATCCGATTTAGTGTGCAGTGTTAACGGGGCCAAAGAGACCACAGCCTGTGGGTACAATGTGCACTATTGAATAGATTGGTTGTTAAGACAGCAATGTGTTTACACAAGTTATACAAAGATATTTTGACTAGGTAACTTTCAGGAGGCTAGCATTAGCTGACCTTTTGGTATGTGACCTGAGCTGCCATGAGCTAGACGCTGTGTCACTATGCCAGAAAGTTATGTATTTGGTGTTAGCTCCTACAGTGCAATAGCAATGACACTATAGCTTGTTTAATATGCAGAGCACGGCATGTAAATGGAGCATTGTCTGCGTTTTTTTGGTGGCTTTTCAAAAAAGGGCTTTATTTACGAAATAGTACAATTCCCATAATGCGGGGTTGAGGTGGTGGTGGTGGGGGGAAGGGTGGGATGCGTTGTTTAGTGGTAGCAGGGGTGTACATTGTAGCGTCCAGGAAGAGTTAGTGCTGCAAGGGGTTCTGGATATTTGTTCTGTTGTGTTTATGTTGTGTTACGGTGCGGATGTTCTCCCGAAATGTGTTTGTCATTCTTGTTTGGTGTGGGTTCACAGTGTGGCGCATATTTGTAACAGTGTGAAGTGAAGTGAAGTGAATTATATTTATATAGCGCTTTTCTCAAGTGACTAAAAGCGCTTTACATTGTGAAACCCAATATCTAAGTTACATTTTTAAACCAGTGTGGATGGCACTGGGAGCAGGTGGGTAAAGTGTCTTGCCCAGGGACAACGGCAGTGACTAGGATGGTGGAAGCGGGGATCGAACCTGCAACCCTGAAGTTGCTGGCACGGCCGCTCTACCAACCGAGCTATACCGCCCCAGTGTTAAAGTTGTTTATACGGCCGCTCTGTGTGACCTGTATGGCTTTTGATCAAGTATGCATTGCATTCTCTTAGGTGTGTGTAAAAGCCGCATATATTGTGTGACTGGGCCGGCACCCTGTTTGTATGGAGGAAAAGCGGACTTGACGACAGGTTGTAGAGGACGCTAAAGGCAGTGCCTTTAAGGCACGCCCCAATATTGTTGTCCGGGTGGAAATCGGGAGAAATTCAGGAGAATGGTTGCCCCGGGAAATTTTCGGGAGGGGCACTGAAATTCAAGAATCTCCCGGGAAAATCGGGAGGGTTAGCAAGTATGCCCGGGACACATGAGGACTTTGAATATGACCAATGTATGATCCTGTAACTA
Organism: Entelurus aequoreus; assembly: GCF_033978785.1. NCBI lineage: Eukaryota > Metazoa > Chordata > Actinopteri > Syngnathiformes > Syngnathidae > Entelurus > Entelurus aequoreus. Next base: position 28,542,725 of record NC_084754.1, read on the forward strand.
CTTGGTATCGGATTGATACCCAAATTTGTGGTATCATCCAAAACTAATGTAAAGTATCAAACAACAGAAGAATAAGTGATTATTACATTTTAACAGAAGTGTAGATAGAACATGTTAAAAGAGAAAGTAAGCAGATATTAACAGTAAATGAACAAGTATATTAATAATTCATTTTCTACCACTTGTCCTTAATCATTTTTACAAAATAATAGAATGGAAAATGACACAATATGTTACTGCATATGTCAGCAGACTAAATTAGGAACCTTTGTTTGCTTACTTACTAATAAAAGACAAGTTGTCTTGTATGTTCACTATTTTATTTAAGGACAAACTTACAATAACAAACATATGTTTAATGTACCGTAAGATTTTTTGTTAAAATAAAGCCAATAATGCAATTTTTTTGTGGACCCCTTTATTCAGAAAAGTATCGAAATAATTTTGGTACCGGTACCAAAATATTGGTATCGGGACAACACTACAATGCATAAGTGTACAGCTCTGGTAATGGGTACATTCGCACCCACCTGCACAAATGTACTTCAAAATGTAACAAATCAAAATAAATATTACTTTTTTTTGTTTACTAGGGCATACATATGTAATATGCATTAGTTTGACCATTTAAAATCAACGATAATAAAAAGGAGATGCTCGGAAATAGCATAAAAATGCCCCCAAAACTTGGAAAAACGCGATTCACAGCGTTACTTTTTGGTGTAACCATCATGAGCGTTCTGTTCAGGTATATTTCTTTTATATTTTGATAAATCATCATATTTATGTATTACTAAATTTAAATAGGTATTGATCAATCTTTAAGCTGTGTGTATTTGATTTCAGTTTGCTTTTGACATCTTATTTAGAATTGCAGTTGAAACTTTTACAACCTTGTGTTGCGTTAATGATGGCGCAACCAAACTAGATTTCATTTAATTATCTTATTTTGAATATTTATTCCCTTTTTTACATTTAGTATATTTAAATATTCATTTATAAATATTGAATACATTTCAAATATCAATAAAATGCAATTGCCTTCATCTTATAGGGTAATGTTTAGTTACACCAAGTCATTAGCGTAACACTAAGCTTCATCACTTTGACTTGTAATATCTCTAATTCTGGTGGTGTTTTATGCTTTTTTCTTTTTGGGACATGTACTATACATATAATACAATAAAGTCCCATATAAAAGTATGTTTCTAACAATACTTTAATTTTGCCTTTGAAAGTAACACTCCAATGTCCATTAGTGGAGCTGTACACATAAGCAATACACATGGTTTTGTCTTTGATTAGAAGATAGACACAATGTATTTGAATATTAAAATGTGACTGAATATTTGAATTGTAATGTTGGGAATTAATTATCACTAATGGATATGGAGAAATAAGGTTGGATTAAATACAACTATTCTTCCTGCTCCTTTTAAGCCATGTTGAATTGTTCAGATGCTATTTAATGTAACTTGCTAATGTGTCCAAAACAAATAAGCAAATAGGGATTGTTAAGACCTCAGAATGGTAAAATCTTAAATTCTGAATTACGCCAATGCAAAATGTATATTCAGACAAATGTATGGGATTTTATTCTTTTAGTTAATAATTTAAAACTTCCTGTCCGTCTCATGTTTAAACTATTGCGTGGTTGTGCTCACAACGCTATGTTTGGCAACTTGTCATCACATTACGACTCGCCTGTATTAATTCAATGAACACTACAGCTTGGCTTGTGGCCTCCTCGGGTCACCTGTTGCACTTCGCCCAAGCAGGAGAAAATAACGCACATTCAGTAGATAAAAGTGCATTTTTAACGAGATCAGATGAAATGGAACTCGGCAAATTGAAGTCAGGTGTGGATTTCAAAATAACACGCTTGACGCACACCGCGGCTGTCAGTCAGCTACTTACCTAAGAGTCCATTACAGTCTGCGACCTGTCGCAGCGCTTTTGGTTTTAATCCACGATATGTCGTCCAAATAAGTTTATCCAAGTATTGTCACACATTTGTTTGAAAAAAAAAACGAGTATTGGCGTTGAGGGAACTGCTTGCTACACACATTACAGTTGCCTGCCTCACCGAATTGAATAGCGGCATAAAGTTCACCCTCAAGAGTAACCGTTACACATCCGCCTTGCTTTTCAAAATAAAAGACAACGAGAGCCTGGCCCGCCCATTGACATTTTATAAACGTTTTTTTTTTTTTTTTTAAGTCCATATTTTATGACAACATACAGCTTGCATGGAAGCATACTTACGACAAACACATTTATTTTCAAAATAAAATACAATAAAAATAATATGTAACGCTCACATGTTCCTCCATTTATGGAGGGCCAAATGGAACCAAATAAAGAATACATCAATCTTTAAATAATCACTTAAATGTGAAGTAATCTAATGATTTACACTATGATTTAATTAATTAATTACACGTTTCAGTACATATTTAAAGATTGGTTCATTTACTATGTTTTCCCATTTGGCCCTTAATGTTTAATGAATGTATTTTATCTTTCAAACTCATACGTCATTGTCAGTAGGCGGGGCTACTAGTCTAATCTTTGCAAGCAGACCCGATAACCAATCCGGTGTTAGCTTCCGCCCACTGACTTTGACGGCTAGATTTAACACATAAAATACATCGATGAAGCACTGAAAATGGCCAAATGGAAAAAATAAATAAATAAATGAATATATATTTGAATGATTGGTTATTTTTGTCATTAACTAATTTAATAATGTAATAAAGTTAATAATTAATTAAATTATGAAATAATAAAATCAATAATCATATTTACTTTTGCATTAAATATATTAATGACACATGTAATAAATTATTTAAATATGCATTCAATTTTGTTCATTTAGCCCTCCAAAGAAACAAGACTGGGTCCGTGTGCCGTGTGCTTCTCAAAAAAAAAAGTGCAAACGAATCACTTGGATGTGCATTTTTGGACAGATACTGGTATTAACACTGAAATGCCTGCCTCTCACTCAACTATGTTTGAGAAGGACTGTTTTAAACTAACACTGTAGGATATACTGTACTGTATACATCACGTGATCATCTAAAACAGCCTAACAGACATGTGTTGTTGTATTTCTCCCTCTAGTGGTGCAGTACTGCAATGACAGCTAAAGCATGTTTGCATATTCCCCTCTAGTACATAGAAAACATCCATCCATCCATCCATTCTACCGCGTATTCCCTTCGGAGTATGCACATTTAATTTTGAGGTATGAGAATATTCTGGCAAAAACTGGAATTATGCATTATTTGGACAAATATTTGTATTACAGGATAAAGAAAACCACGTACAGGCAATAATTAAAGCGATTAACATGGGGAGTGAATACGGTCTGCAAAAGTAATGGAATTAATGTATAGATCTATCTAGATTGATTTGATCTAAATACTATTTCAGGTAAATATACAATATTATAGACAAGATGTTATACGCCGGCTCTCTGCTTACGCGGCCAGAAGATGTTGTCTGGTTTACTACATGAGTCTTCAAAGAAACCGTGACTATGTCGACGTCTTTAAAACAGAGATCGACCCTGTGGCGAGACGACGTCCAACATTCGTGTGAGACCAATCAGTCCCATGTTCGACCAGCGGACACATGTTTGCTTTCAGTCATCCATCCATCCTTCCATTTTCTACCGCTCGGATCCTCAGGGTGAGGTTCGGACGTGATAAAACAGCGCCTAAAAGGAGGTTACCAAATTGACAATGCATCCACAGAGCTATGTTACAACCCAACAAGGTTAGTTTTAGATGAAATAATTGGATCTTTTTTATTATTGTTGTGTGAATGCTCCAAAGCATTACACATATGGTTTTCTACACCAAAATTCATCTATTATTCAACCACTTCTTCTTCTTCTTCAGATTTTGGCGCGCTATAGCTTCCACATTTTTCATCCGATTCAAACCGTTCCAACTTCAAACTGCTTGGGAATCGCGGGCTTTCCCTTAACAAATTACAAAAATTCCCAGATTCCCCAGAATTCCAGGTTTTCCGGGACATTGTTTCCCATTCAAAATGAATTGGCCATTTTTTAAACATCCACTTTCAACACATTCCACCATTCTGGAAATTTAAACTACCATTTTTCCAAGTTCAAAAAATTCCAGAGTTTTCCAGAATTCATGGTTTTCCAAAGCCCTATTTCCACCTTTTATTTTGCCGAATACTCCACCCATATTTTTCAACCCACTTAAACCGTTCCACCGGCAAAACATTCCTCTTAATTAGGACAAAAAAACAAAGTTGTTTTTAGAACTAGAAAAATTCCCGGTTTTCCCGAAATTCCCGAAATTCCGTAATACCGTTTCTCAATTCAACATGTTACTACTTCAACATTTCTCCACCGATTTGAAAAATGAAACACTAACCATTTCAACTCATTTAGACCATTCAAGTTTTTTTTTTTTTTACCATTTTTTAAAAAATTCCCATATTTCCCAAAATTCCAAATTTCTTCTGAAATTCCCATTGAAATGAATGGGACATTATTCAAAGTTCCACAACTTCCACATGTGTCAACTGATTCAAACCGTTCCAACTTCAAACTGTTTGGACTATTCAGGAATCACAGGCTTTCCCTTGACAAATTCCAAAAATTCCCAGATTTCCCAGAATTCCAGGTTTTCAGGGACATTTTTTTCCCATTCAAAATGAATTGGCCATTTTTCAAACTTCCATTTACAAATTTTTCAGCCAATTCAAACAATTCCACCTTCAACACATTCCACCACTTTGTACATTTTAATGACCATTTTCCAAGTTTAAAAAAAATCTGGGACTTTCCAGTGTTCCTGGTTTCCCAAAGCCCTATTTACAACTTTTTTTCTGGCGACTACTCCTCCCACATTTCTCAACCCACTTCAACCGTTCCGCCGTCAAAACATTCCTCTTAATTAGGACAAAAAAACTAAGTTGTTTTTTGAACTGGAAAAATTCCCGGTTTTCCCGAAATTGCATGAATTCCGTAATACTATTTCTCAATTCAACATGTTACTACTTCAACATTTCTCGACCGATTTGAAACATTGTAACACCAACCATTTCAACTCTTTCAGACCATCAATTACCAACTTTTTTGGACATGTCCATTTAAATCAATGGGACATTCTTCAAAGTTCCACTATTCCCACATTTTTCATCTGATGCAAACTGTTCCAACTTCAAAATCATCAGCCTGTTCTGGAATTGTGTGCTCTACTTCAACAATTCTAAAAAAAATTCAGTTCAACCTCAGCATTGGCACATTCACATGCAATTCCTTCAGGAATTGCCTCATCTAGTTATTTTTGATATTATTGTCATTAGATGATGTCACCCTTTTTTAATGCATGGCCTCAGGGCAAGCTCTATTATAAACGTACAATTGCCCAAAAATAAAAACATACATATAGGTTATTTTCTAATATATATTTACATTATACACCTGTAAAATGCTGGGCTCAGTGATTGTATGTTATTGTTTATTCATCAGCATTTTGCTTATAGTGGCGAGGCAAATTATTATGATACCTCGGGTTTGGCTCCAAATTGTCAGTCAAAAACTGAATCCTAGGAAAGGATTTTCAATTGATTAAACCCATCAATCTATCCATTTTCTACCGCATTCCACCTCGGCGTCACAGGGGACTGGAGCCTATCGCAGCTGCACTCGTATCACCCTAGAAAAACTACTTTTTATTCGTATGTAATTTAAATACTTCAAATATATATATGAAATGATAGCTATGTAATACACAAAAAAAGTAATACAATCCACAAAAAATATTATTATTATTGCAGAAATACAGAACATAAAGAACCTGCCAAAACCCACGTTTGTAATAATGATACTCATAAATCAGGTTGTTCCTGAATGCAACCTTGCTAGCACTAACCATCATTGGTGCATAATGAAGAAATGCTTTGTTGTTGTGGCTACTAGATATCCTAGTGTTGCGGTGCTAGTGGTGTTATGAGGGCTGCTGTTGACATGTTAAGGGAATCAATAAGTTGAAAAAATTATAAAGGCAATACCATCACCAATCACTTGTTGCAGGTTGCTGAAATTAAGTTACTCATGGTGGCACCGGTGCCATTATGCAACCGTGTTTCGATACCCATCCATTTTTCAGCCATCCAAAAATATTACCACAAAACACATTTTATAGAAAACAATTATGCATGCAGAAAACAATAACAAACACATATAGATGACGTATGAAAATAGATAAATGACCATTTAACATACTTTTACTTTTATTTAAAACCCATGTTGACAAAAACAGTGACAAGTGGAGTAGAGGAGGGGAGCAGAGAGCCTACTCAGATGTCACCTTTGCACAAGTTCTTTCTTAAATTAAATAGTGTCAGTCATAGGCGCCGATCCTGTGGGTGCTTCAGGGCCCGAGCATCCACGGACAATACCGAGCACCCACGGGGGATTGATGGCGAATTATTTCTCACCACCAAGCAAAAACCGCGCATGCTCAGGCCCCTTCTACACTAAGCCGGCTAAGGTTATCCAGGGTAAATCCCACCTAACCTTATCCTTGTCCACACACACAATGGTCGTTTAAGACCCTTCCCCCCTCCCCCCCTAAATAGCTCTCTCCGTCCACCGGCGCAATGCGCAAAATAGTCACCTCCAGTGTTGCTTTGTGTGCAAGTTCTTAAATGTAACTTATCTAAACAATATCCAGTGTTGCGGTATTTCAGTTAACTGGAATCCAGTGTGCTGTGGGGCCCTATTGTAGTTTAACACACCTGAGCCATCATAAGTTAATCAAATCTTTATTGGACACGTGAAAGTAAACAATGTGACACAGAACATTTGACAACAATCAATCTAAGGATCTAGATATCTGGTCAAGACACTCCTCACTCTTTTGCCTTCACCTTAATTGGCCATTCGTTTTTGGTGACTTTATATACTCTGGACCTAGACGTTGAGTCCGCAACATACATTGCGGACAATAACTGATACAGTCTGCTTTGCCAGTCCAAAAGCATTCACCGTTTTCCGTAGTCTTCTCTCGATGGCCAGGTAATACAAAGCACACACTACCTTTTTAATCACATCCACGGGAGCCCGCATTCTCGTTGACTCCTTCGACAAATGGACAAAGTTTTTCGGTAAGTAGAATCACCGCTGACCTGGACATTCGAAAGTACTCTTGCCGTCTGAGAAGTGTTGTATCCCAAATAGCTGCAATCGCTTTCTCTCAAGGTATTCATGTGTGATTTCCACAAGCGTCTGTACAGACGGAAGGAGAAACACGGGCATGTCTGGATGACTCACCTCCATATTTCCATAGTTCGAGTTTAGAAACCGCTTTATTAAACCGCATTCTTTCTGACGTCACTTTCTGTGTGGTGCGCAGTCTTTCTGGCGTCACTTCCTCTCCGAACTCAGTTCATAAACGATCAGTGAGTCCATACAAAGCTAAGAGCCGGAGATTCAAGAATTACACGGCGCACTTACCGGTGTAAAAAAATTGTCCGAGAAGGGGGACCTTAAACGATAGTTTAGTGTGGCTGAAACGGGGCTGAGGCTAAATAATTATTTGTTTAAGGGGATATCCGGCTTAGTGTCGACATAGCCTCAGAAAAGTAGCGTCCGAGCACCCACTGGCAGAAATGTAGATCGGCGCCTATGGTGTCAGTCACTTTTATCAAAATGCTGTCACAAGCTAGTTCCTTTGGCCCCATAATGGCTTATTCAGTATTCCATGCAATTTCGCAAAATGATTCCCTAGCAAACAGACGAGTTTGGTATATGCAATGCTTGGCCGTACGATAACTAAGATGGTCAACAAAATCCTTATGAAAATCTTGGTCAAAACCCAAATTATATGAAAATTTGGGCGTACGAAAACCAAGGTACTACGAGTGTATATAATAGAGCTCAGTAATAGCTAGCTTCATTAGGTTTTGTCAAATAATCATTTCAGAAGAGATAAGGAATTTGTACGGAGAATCATGAACATGTTAAACCAACTTTTTTAACTTTTAGATTCTTCCCACCTCAAGAAATAACAAGGACCGCCTAAAGTCAGTAAAATGTGCTGAAAATGTTCGCAAATGCCCTCGCCAGACACCACTGCCAATAAATCCTCAAAAAAACGGATTTGGGTTGATATGTCACAAAGTCAGCTCCACACAAGGAATGTCCAAACCCTCTACTCAGGTCTGTCCAAACAGTGTTACCCATTTATACTGTATCAGTACAAACTGTCAGGTTTTATACACTCAATGTTCTTTATGTATCTTTATTCATTCAGACATGCAAAAAAACCATCAAGAACAAGCTCTTCACTTTCACTTTTCCGAGTATGACGTGTGAAAGTAAGGTTTTTGTTGTACCAGAACTTTTTCATGTCTTTGTGAAACTTACTGTGTTATTCTGTAATGCAGGTGTTCTAAAAGATACCAAGCGATACCTGACGCTATATGAGCAGATGGAAATAAAAGACTACAAAAAAATCTGGTACATTGGAAAAAAGGAAAGTAAAATTCAGAGCCGGACACAGACTGTATCGGAGGAGGCCGAGTCCTTTGATGATGACCAAGGGTTCTATAAAGCAGTAAGTCTGGATGTTTTTCTGTTGCCAACAGTTTTCTATTTCAGTGTACACTATCTGTGATTTCTGATTTACCGTATTTGCCGGACTATAAGGCACACTTAAATCATTTTTTTCCCTCAAAACTCGTCAGTGCGCCTTATAACCTGTTGCGCCTAATGTACGGATTAAATCTGGTTTTCCTAACCGACCTCGAAGCAATTTTATTTGGTACATTGTGTAATGATAAGTGTGACCAGTAGATGGCAGTCAAACATAAGAGATATGTGTAGACTGCACTATGATGGCAGTAAACTACACTAACATTTTATATGTTCCGTTAAAAATATAGAACATTACACACGGCGCTCAAAAATCTATCAACATGTTTTAGTACGACTTTGGTAATGATGGTATGGTGTGTGTATAAGGTAAGACATATTATTTGGTGTTTTGTTTAGCAATATTTTGCCATACCAACTTTTCTTACCTTCTGGTACCTGTTGATCTGTATTTGGGATCTGCATAAATCCTGAAAAATTGCGCAAGTCCGCCTTTGTAGTCCGTGCCGACACCGCTTCTTTTTCTCTATCTTCTTGTTATGTGACATTACTGCACTACGTGGTCTGCCCACACTTAGATCCGCTGCTACAGCTTTTAAAGTTTGTATAGCTCATTTTTATTACCTATTCTGTGTTATGTGTTTTTACGTTGCACCATTGTACCAAGAAAAATTCCTAGTTTGTGAACCTGTTCTCAAACAATGGCAATAAAACTATTCTGATTCTGATTCATCCTCCATTTGTAATATAAAGTAGTATAAAGTTCTTACTTATATCTGTCAGTAAACTCGCCATGAAAGTGCTAAAACATACCGGTGTAGTGAGTTAACATTATTCACCCAAGGAACTTTAGTTATTAGAGTTCCGGTCGGACGTTTTTTCACGGGACACATTTCCTGTGTTGTGGTTTTTCGGATGAGGAGATGCTGCTCCGTTATTGATTTAAGTAAAGTCTGAATGTCATTAAAACATCTTTTGACACTTCTTCAACCCCCGTCCTTGCACGCTACACCGCTACAACAAAGATGACGGGGAGAAGACGCTGCCGAAGGTGAGCCACGTAAATAAGACCGCCCACAAAACGGCGCATCCTTAAGCGACTGTCAGAAAGCGGCTTGAAGATGATCTGTAAAACATCATCTATGCAACATTTTGACCAAAGAACCACCATTACATGTTATGTAGACCACAAGGAAGTGTTTTAAATTTAGAAAAAAAATAAATGTATGACTCCTTTAAAGCGCCCTATAATCCGGCCTAATATATGAAAAAAGATAAAAAAAACAGACCATTGATCGGCAGTGCGCCTTATAATCCAGTGCGCCCTATGGTCCGGAAAATAGGGTAGTTCATGAGAGGTCGTGCTTGTGCATGTGTGTCATGCAACTAATAAAGTTAGATCGGGTGTTACGACAAGCCATATATAATATTTGGGGCTGCGTGAGTGCTGTCGGCACTGAGGATCTGTGGTTGCATTTAGGGAAAGATTAACTCCAACTCGAAGTAGAACATGAAGAACCAGTTTTCCAACATGGCCAAACACCTCCAAGAATGCAAGTGTTTTACTGAAGAAGAATATCGAGGCGATGGAGTGTCCAAGTATTTCTTCAGACCAGAACCAAACATCATCATTTCATGCTCATAAACTTAGATTGGTTTAGATCTCGTCTAAATGCTGGTGCCAATGGGCAAACAATTTGGTACTTAAAGGGCCTTACGCGACAAAAAATGTCAAATGCAAAATATCTCAAAACAATCAATGCCATTTTAAAGACCTTGGAGAAAACAAATCCAATGGTACTTACACCATTGTGATAGGCCAAATATTAAGGGAGCTATGCGTTTTTGAAATGAAAGAATTAGTCGCTTTTTTGTCTTGAATAAATATTTTAAAAATAAACCTCAAAACATAGCTCATAGTCATGAGTGTATGATATGAAATGCAAATTGATTAGTTCAGTAACCCCCCAAAAATTACTTAATGAAACATATAAAAACATGATGAATTGATTTAGTATTATTTTATTTAGTTAATTTGCGGAAAGAACATACTTACAATATGGGCATACTGTTTTAAATACAAACTGAATGGTTTAAAAACATCATAAAACACAATTTAGAGCAAATAATTGCGCACACATACGATACTATCTGACCAAAGTGGAGTATTCCTGGACAAAATGTTACACAGTTTTCATGATTTCATGGCGGCGGCCTCGGAAATCTTTATTTTCCTTGTTTTGAGTAAATCCGGGTTTGTGGAGATTTTCATGAAACAGTACAATGTGCTATATGAGTGCATGAAGTGTATGGTTGTTTGATTTGTAACCCAATTACTGACCACCACAATCCTACACTAATCAATGAACTAATCAATCATTGTTTCATCCACAGAGGATTGGAGACCACCTGGCTTATCGCTTTGAGATATTGAGGGTGATAGGAACAGGATTTGCGGGAAAAGTCCTCAAGTGCAAAGACCACAAGACTGCATTGCTCGTGGCAATCAAGATCTTTCGAAACACAGCCGAGTAAGATGTCATCAAACAGACTAGAGTTGTGTAGCTAATTGTGTTGTGTTGACTCAAGGAATTGCATTTTGAATGCAAATAAGAAATAGCCACTAAAGGTTAATTTACTTTTGTAAAATCTTTATTTTAAGATTTTGATGAAGTTGGTACTGATAGTACCAGTTGAAAGTTTGAATAAACATTCTCATACTTTGAAAGAAAAGGTTGTCTCAACGTCAGTGAAAGGTTTAGACATTAGATAATTTCATTGAATGAGAAAACGCTCACAGTAGTACCTCAACTCTGGTTCTGTGACGTTTCTGTGATTGGTTCTTAACTCAAAAGACAATCAAAAAAATCAGACAAAATCCAATTGAAATGAGTTAAAATCTATTTAATTGGTGCTTGCCCCCCTCCAAAAAAAGATTTTGACATGTAACTTTGTTTTAACAACTTTTATGTAATAAATATTGCATTAAAAGTAATACAATAGAATGGACTTCAAATAACCACAGACGTTTCAGGAAGTATTGTAATAATATTGTACAGTATTTACCTTGGAGAGTGGACTTTGGTATCTCCTTCCAGCTGCTTCTGTCAAACACACCAGCAGCTTTAACATACAAACATTTGTATTTTCATGGTTACATGTCTGCAGTTTAGATATTATTTTAACATTCTTGGCTGGCGTTAGACTCATTCTGCTTCAGTATGATGCAGACTAGCAGTAATACACTCCAATTGCTTCGTCAAGTTTGATGACGATGATTTCCTTTAATTTAATGAATATCAACTGCGTCCATCCATCCTTGGAAAACAAAATTATGTCCACCTCAAGCTATAAGCTAATGCTAGCGAGTAAAACCAGATCTTTTGGTTGCATCTTCCAGGGTTCACTGTGATATTTGCTATAACAACTAATGGCGGGGATGCTTGTACCTCACATTTTTGCTCGCAACTCAAAGCATAACAATTAGCCCAAAAACAGCTCTTATCGCAAAAACACTCTTAACTCGATGTACCACTGTCCAAAAACTTGGTGCAGTATTTACTATATTAAACAATATTAAAGATGACTTACAAACATGATTACTTAAGGTTACTTTAATTTTAGTCGATTTAAAAGGCAGTCACATGGCAAATGGAAATGGTCTGTATTTACATAACGATTTACTTTAATATACCTGCTTTACATTGTACGTCACATACACCCATTCACACACACATTGAAACACTGCATTCACATAATGAATGACCATTCTGCACACACTTTGCTTTCAGAGGTCATGAGTTTGCAGAGGCTGAACTAAAAGTTTTAAAGAGCCTGCAAAAGTTGGACAAGAGTAACAAAGCCAATATGGTCCACATGAAGGAGTTCTTTCACTTTCGCAATCACCTCTGCATCACCTTTAACCTGTTTGAGTAAGTTGTTACATACTCTTGTTTTCCCCCTAGTAATGACGAGCAGTTGATAAAAACATTCAGGATAACTGATTAAATCAGCATGTATTTCATCTTAGATTAACTTGGAAGAGTTCTCTGATATTTTCAGAAAGGACCTCTTTAAAGCCTTAAACCAGAGCAAGATGCGACGACTCCATGACATAGAGATAAGAAAATATGCAATAGATGTGCTTAAGTGTCTTCAGGTGCTCAAAGTCATGAAGATCGTCCATGGTGATCTGAAACCGGTAAGTAACATTATATATTTCTATTGAAGGCGACCTATTGCAAGTCTCCCCATTGGGGGCAAGGAGCCCCTGGGCCCCTAAGGGGCGGGTCGTCCCCTTTTCTGTCCACCCTCTTTGTCATGATCACTCGTGACCGTTTGGACTTGTGTTTGATTGATTGATTGAAACTTTTATTAGTAGATTGCACAGTACAGTACATATTCCGTACAATTGACCACTAAATGGTAACACCCGAATAAGTTTTTCAACTTGTTTAAGTCGGGGTCCACGTTAATCAATTCATGTTCATTGTTTTCCTGTGTTTTGGTATTTAATTCCTTTCCTCTTATTATTACTTTTGTTTTTCATTCACTGTTGTCTCCACTCTCAGCCACTTTATCTCTGCCAAAGCACTGTTTGATCAGTCAATGTCTTTGGAGGGTCACTGCTGTCGACTGACCAAAAACAGTTTTTATCATCTCAGAAATATTTCTAAAGTGAGAAATTTGCTGTCAAAATTGGATCTCAAAATGATTATTCACGCCTTCATTTCATCTCGTTTTGACTATTGAAATTCTCTCTTCACTCTTTTCAACAAGTCAACGCTAAAGAGACTTCAGACGGTACAAAATGCAGCTGCCAGACTTTTGACCGGTGCACCCAGAACAGCCCATATCAACCCCGTTTTATCCAGTCTTCATTTGCTTCCAGTTAAAGGCCTACTGAAACCCACTACTACCGACCACGCAGTCTGATACTTTATATATCAATGATGAAATCTTAACATTGCAACACATGCCAATACGGCCGGGTTAACTTATAAAGTGCAATTTTAAATTTCCCGCCACACTTCTGGTTGAAAACGTCTAGATATGATGACGTATGCGCGTGACGGAATCAGTTGATGCGGAAATATTGGTACTCCATTGAATCCAATACAAAAAAGCTCTGTTTTCATTTCAAAATTACACAGTATTCTGGACATCTGTGTTGGTGAATCTTTTGCAATTTGTTTAATGAACAATGGAGACTGTAAAGAAGAAAGTTGTAGGTGGGATCGGTGTATTAGCGGCGGACTACAGCAACACAACCAGGAAGACAGAGATGGATAGCAGACGCCGCGCGTTAGCCGCCGAACTCACCTTAACTTCCTCCGTCTCGCCGACCGCATCTGTGTTCGGGTGAAGTCCTTCGTCGCACCGTCGATCGCTGGAACGCAGGTGAGCACGGGTGTTGATGAGCAGATGAGGGCTGGCTGGCGTAGGTGGATAGCTAATGTTTTTAGCATAGCTCTGTGATGTCCGGTTGCTAAGTTAGCTTCAATGGCGTCGTTAGCAACAGCATTGTTAACCTTCGCCAGGCTGGAAAGCATTAACCGTGTATTTACATGTCCCTGGTTTAATAGTATTGTTGATCTTCTGTCTATCCTTCCAGTCAGGGATTTATTTATTTTGTTTCTATATACAGTTAAGCACGATGCTATCACGTTAGCTCCGTAGCTAAAGTGTTTCGTCGATGTATTGTCGTGGAGATAAAAGTCACTGTGAATGTCCATTTCGCGTTCGCGACTCTCATTTTCAGGAGGATATAGTATCCGAGGTGGTTTAAAATACAAATCCGTGATCCACAATAGAAAAAGGAGAGAGTGTGTAATCCAATGAGCCAGCTTGTACCTAAATTACGGTCAGAGCGAAAAAAGATGTCGTGCACTGCATTCTAGTACTTCACTCGAACGTTCCTCATCCACGAATCTTTCATCCTCGCTCAAATTAATGGGGTAATCGTCGCTTTCACGGTCCGAATCGCTCTAGCTGCGTTGAAAACAATAGGAAAATGTGAGGAGCCTTTGAATTGACTACGTCGCGATCTTTATCGTTGTTGTTCTCTACTAAATCCTTTCAACAAAAATATGGCAATATCGCGAAATGATCAAGTATGACACATAAAATGGATCTGCTTTCCCCGTTTAAATAAAAAAAATTCATTTCAGTAGGCCTTTAAATTCCGCATTGAGTTTGATTTTGTCTTGGTTTAATTCGGTGTCCTGTCACGATGACATCATTCATTTGTTTAGCCTGATCCATTTCATCGATGACATGATATTCTATCATTATTATGAAGAATATTGTTATTTTGTTTCACTGATGCTGTGGTTGTTGATATTATTGCTACACTTGGGGTGATAGTAATGTTGTGATAAAGGTAAATGTTATTACTTTTTGGTAATAATAATCAATCAATGTTTATTTATATAGCCCTAAATCACGAGTGCCTCAAAGGGCTGCACAAGCCACGACGACATCCTCGTTCAGAGCCCACAAAAGGGCAAGGAAAAACTCACAACCCAGTGGGATGTCAATGTGAATGACTATGAGAAACCTTGGAGAGGACCGCAGATGTGGGTGTCATAACTACTCTTAATAGTATTATGAATACAATTATGTTAATTTCATACCAAATTGAAAAAGGAAGTTTCCACATCTATCTTTGGGCAGTTCGCGCATTCCTCTTTGCCCATTCCTCTTTGCAGCACCTCTGAGGCGCCATCAGGTAAGAAGGGAAGAATCGGTTTTCGTCCAGGATATCTCTGTAAATTGCTACATACATTTTTTTCCTCTATCCTGACTAGTCTCCCAGTTCATGCCACTGAAAAACATCCCCACAGCATGATGCTGCCACCACTATGCTTTACTGTAGGGATGGTATTGGCCTGGTGATGAGCACTGCCTGGTCTCCTCCAAACATGACGCCAGGCATTCAGGCCATAGATTTAAATCTTTGTCTCGTCAGACCAAATAATTTTGTTTCTCTCAGGTGCATTTTGGCAGTTTTTAATAAAAGAATGGCTTCCGTCTAACCACTATGCCGGTGGTCGGCAACCCGCGGCTCTAGAGCCGCATGCGGCTCTTTAGCGCCGCCCTAGTGGCTCTCTGGAGATTTTTCAAAAATGTATGAAGAATGGAAAAAGATGAGGGGAAAAAATGTATTTTTTTGTTTTAGTATGGTTTCTGTAGGAGGACAAACATGACACAAACCTCCCTAATTGTTATAAATCACACTGTTTATATTAAATATGCTTCACTCATTCGAGTATTTGGCGAGCGCCGTTTTTTCCTACTTATTTTGGCGGTCCTTGAACTCACCGTATAGTTTGTTTACATGTATACATTTCTCCGACTTTCTAGGACGTGTTTTATGCCACTTTTTCTGTCTCATTTTGTCCACCACACTTTTAACGTCGAGCGTGAGTGCACAAAGGTATGTTTTGTTAATGTCATTGACTTGTGTGGAGTGCTAATCAGACATATTTAGTCACTGCATGACTGCAAGCTAATCGATGCTAACATGCTATTTAGGCTAGCGATATGTACATATTGCATCATTATGCCTCATTTGTAGCTATATTTGAGGTCATTTAGTTTCCTTTAAGTCCTCTTAATTAAATGTATATCTCATGACACATGTAATATGGCTTTTAATTTTTTGCGGCTCCAGACAGATTTTTTTTTTGTATTTTTGGTCCAATATGGCTCTTTCAACATTTTGGGTTGCCGACCCCTGCACTATGCCATATAAGCCCGATTGGTGGATTGCTACAGAGATTGTTGTCCTTCTGTAAGGTTATCTTCTCTCCACAGAGGAATGCTGTAGCTCTGACGGTGTGACCATCGGGTTCTTCTACCCCGATCGTTCAGTTTAGATGGGCGGCCAGCTCTAGGAAAAGTCCTTGTGGTTCCAAACTTCTTCCACTAACAGATGATGGAGGCCACTGTGCTTATTGGGACCTTCAAGGCAACATATAGTTTTCTGTACATTTCCCCAAATTTGGCCTTGCGACAGTCGTGTCTCAGAGGTCTACAGACAATTCCTTCGACTTCATTCTTGGTTTGTGCTCTACCATGCACTGTCCAGTGTAGGACCTTATACATAGACAGGTGTGTGCCTTTCCAAATCATGTCCACCCAACTGAAATGACCACATTCGGACTCCAAATTAAGTTGTAGGAACATCTCAAGGATGATCCGTTGAAACAGGATGCACCTGTTTTCACTTTATTTTCAATACAGTTTCGAAGATTTCTCAACATCTTTTTTACATTATCATTATGGGCTATTGAGGACAACATTGAATTTGTTCCATTTTGGAATATGACTGTCACATAAAAACAGTGGAAAAAGTAAAACGCTATGAATACTTTTCGAACGCACTGTATCAAGGGTCATATTCAGCATTTCTCTAACAAGTGAGTCCAGTTGAAGACAAAGACCTCTATTTTGGTCTCATCTGACCGTTTCCCATCCTCCCAAGCTTTTTTCTGGGTTATTCAGGTGTTCATTGGCGAGGTTCAGCTGGGCCTGTATGTGTGCCTTCTTGAACAGAAGGACTGTGCGATGATAGCAAGATCTGAGTTCATTACTGTCACGTGGGGGTCGCATCTTTATGCGGGATCGTTCCTCCAGGTGCAACACGGACACTCCGGACGACAGCGTGCAGGTAGGATTTGGTTTATTTAACATAAATAATAAATGGATACAAAAAGACAGAAACAAACAAAAGAAAAGCGTGCCGAACGCACGGGAAGCTAAGGCTAACACTTAGCACAGGAGTCTAGAACATGAAATACATAAACGTGACTGTTGCTTACCGCAAACAAGGAAGCCAGACAGAGTGTGGCGACCAACATGAATAAATAGCTCTCTGATTAGTGCTCAACAGCAGGTGAACGTGCCGAACACTAATCAGAGGCAGGTGAAACCAATAAGTACCCATGGTGACCAAAACAAACCCCCGAAGTGCACAAAACTACTAAGGAAGTCCAAAACTAACAACATAACTAAACAAAACATGATCCGGACCACGGATCATTGATAATTACAGCACAGTGTGTTAGTGCAATGTTTACCCCACACAAGGTGAGATCTTGCATGGTGCTACGGAGTGAGAGGGATTGCCTGTTATCTTGCATTTGTTACTTATTATAATTATTGCACCAACAGTTATCAAGCTTTTTGCTGAAGTGGCACGTCTACTCAGAATGCTTCAAAACACAAATTAATGTATCACCTTTCTCTCGATTTTTCATTAAACCTACCAAGAAAAAATAATGGGTTAGAGTTTTGCCATTTGTAACGATCAAAATGTTAAAAGATTGTAACTACCTGAGACTCTGCTATTGGTTTCACTCTATTTCACATTTCTGTTGCAGGAAAACATACTGATAGACAAGGAAAACAATGCTGCAGTGAGTGACTTTGGAGGCTGCATTTTTATGAAAGACAATGGCAAGTGAATTTTTACTACTGAAAATCGCAGGTGATATTCTAAAGTCAACACACTACTGTCAGGGTAATAAAGGATTCAAGGATTTTTATTGTCATACGAGCACACTAGCACATGAAATTGGACAAAATTGAGTACCCGAGGTCCCAGATTTATCCCAATGAGTACCGATAGACCGATAGTATGTACATATTAGGATATAAATAGAGTAGGATATGAATTACATGGGTTAAAAGGAATGCATTTTAATTAGAATACACACCCCAAAACCAGTGAAGTTGGCACTTTGTGTAAATTGTAAATAAAAACAGAATACAATGATTTGCAAATCATTTTCAACCTATATTCAATTGAATAGGCTGCAAAGACAAGATACTTAACATTCGAACTGGAAAACTTTTGTTATTTTTTGCAAATATTAGCTTGTTTGGAATTTGATGCCTACAACATGTTTCAAAAAAGCTGGCACAAGTGGCAAAAAAGACTGAGAAAATTGAGCAATGCTCATCAAACACTTATTTGGAACATCGCACAGGTGAACAGGCTAATTGGGAACAGGTGGGTGCCATGATTTGGTATAAAAGCAGCTTCCATGAAATGCTCAGTCATTCACAAACAAGGATAAGGCGAGGGTCACCACTTTGTCAACAAATGCGTCAGCAAATTGTCAAACAGTTTAAAAACAACATTTCTCAACAAACTATTGCAAGGAATTTAGGGTATTTCACTATCTTTGGTCCGTAATATCATCAAAAGGTTCAGAGAATCTGGAGAAATCACTGCACGTAAGCAATGATATTACGGACCTTCGATCCCTCAGGCGGTACTGCATCAAAAACCGACATCAGTATGTAAAGGATATCCCCACATGGGCTCAGGAACACTTCTGAAAACCACTGTCAGTAACTACAATTTGTCGCTACACCTGTAAGTGCAAGTTAAAACTCTACTATGCAAAGCGAAAGCCATTTATCAACAACACCCAGAAAGGCCGCCGGCTTTGCTGGGCCCGAGCTCATCTAAGATGGACTGATGCAAAGTGGAAAAGTTGTCTGTGGTCTGACGAGTCCACATTTCAAATTGTTTTTGAAAACTGGACGTCGTGTCCATCGGAACAAAGAGGAAAAGAACCATCCGGATTGTTATAGGCGCAAAGTTAAAAAGCCAGCATCTGTGATGGTATGGGGTTGTATTAGTGCCCAAGGCATGGGTAACTTACACATCTGTGAAGGCACCAATAATGCTGAAAAGTACATACAGGTTTTGGAGCAACACATGTTGCCATCTAAGCAACATTACCATGGACGCCCCTGCTTATTTCAGCAAGACAATGCCAAGCCACGTGTTACAACAGCATGCCAACTTCACTGGTTTTGGGTTTTGTAGAATAAATTGAAAATAGAATTGATTGTTCCTGTATAGCAAAAAGAATGTCAAAAAAATTACAGCAAACCAAACTAATGATATCTGTTGCTACAGAGCACCATCAGACTTCTGGCCCTTAGTCTGGTGCAGTGGCGATTGCTCTAAGACTGCAAGGGAAGCTCATATTCCCCTAATATGTCAAAAAGTAAGTGGTACAATATTCAATTTCATAGACAAAATTTGCACTTTGTTCAGAATCAGCTACTTTCGCGACTTTCTTCTCATGCATTGCGGTAGCATCCGAGTGCATTAAACAGTGTATAAGCTCAGCGTCCATTGACTTCAATGGCGGAGCATGGGGTGGGTTGTTCTACTGCAGCCAAACTACAAAATCATTACAAAAAAGCTTGAAAATGGGCTTGGCCTCGGCAGGCCTGGATTCTTAGCTTTTGCATGCATGGTTTGAGGATCTGTCTAAGGCGTATTCCCTTTTTCATTGACAGAAAATGGAAGAATCATCCATCCATCCATCCATTTATTACCACTTGTCACTTTCGGGGTACAACCCGGACAAGTCGCCACCTCATCGCAGGGCCAAATTAGCGATCTTGAAATTCAAACCACTGCCATGTTGATAGGGAGAATTCTGCAATCCTTCAAGTGATGTTTTCTATGTAAAATCGAGCATTTTTACATCATTTATCTGTTATTGTAGACTGTACGTGTGTTTAGAAAGTAGCTGAAAAAGAGCTTCCCCTACTTGTAAGACCAGCAGGTCTGGTGGTCTTACTTCGGATGTTTTGCAGCCTTCTGCCTGAGGAGATCAAAGACAGCCGGTCAGCTACAAATTGTCACAAATAAAGCTCCAGGGTGGCGAAATACAGTAAATCTTCTCAGTAAAACAATATGTCTTCTAAAATGTTTTTAACACGATATAGAAAGATATACAGCCCCAGTAAAATGTTTAGACACATCATTGAACAGCATGAGAGTATTTTTTGTCTTTTGACTGGTGGAGTAGAGGCGTACACAAAGTGGACAAAAAGAGTAATAGGTACTGATTTGACCTTTGATTTAAGTGCTACTGAACTAAAACTAGTATTACTGGAATTAAAATGTACTGTACGTAATTCGACCTCTGTATCTTTGCAATAACAACACATTGCACTTTATTTTGGTGGCACTTCCGGTTTCATGTGTTCCCCTTCAGCACCTTCACACCTGGTTCCTATTGTCAATCAAGACTATTTAAATGATCTGTGTTGTTGTTTGCATGCATTCAATGTGGACATTTATCCTGCCGTATGTGTCGCACGTAAGTTTTTGCTGTGCTCCAGCATTCCGTTTTTGTTTACTTTGTAGCCTGTTCAGTTTTAACTTTGTTTTTGCATAGTCTTCCCTATGCTCCCAGAGCACTTCCCAGCTGCTCTTGCCTTTTGTTTGTTCGCTTATTAAATACATTTCACCTGCACGCTGCCTCATCGGCTTTTCTGCATTTTGGGAACATGCCTATTATCGCCGTCACCCTTGTGTCACGGGTTCTGTTCATAGTCTGCAGATGACGATGACAAATTGCAAGAGACATAAAAACAATACACGAGGATAGATAATAGCAAACTGTTGTATTTTAGGTATAAGACAAAAATCAGTTGGAAAAAAAAAGTCATTGGATTTGTAACCTTACACAAACTATATACAGGTATAGAATGAATTAGGACCAGAAGCCTCATCATACTGGAAAAGTAAAATTACCACCATAGTACATTTATTTGCAATTAGATTCTTAGGTATAGAACATTCCACAAGTTTCCCCATGGTATACATTGAGTTAGAGACAGGAGGTGTGACTATCACAAATACTCTCCAAACCAGCTTTTGGCTGGTAGGAATGATGTCTTAGTGATAGTGCCAAGAAGAAGCCAGACTTTGAAAACCTGTTACAAACTACTACAGACGCTGCAATAATAAATGCAATGCTTATGTTTCTATGATCTACCACAGACAGACCAACGGTTTATACTCTACCGTACATGTCTCCAGAGTTGCTCCTTGGCAAAACCTCCACCCCCGCTACTGACATGTGGAGCCTGGGCTGCATGTTGGCTGAGCTCGACAGAGGCTACGCGCTCTTTGGTGGCCAGACCAAAGCAGACATGTTCTATTCTATAACGAGAGTAAGCCCGATGCATTACAATATTAAGCTTTGCCTTACACCTTATACATAAAGCTGACGTGCAAGTTGTTGAATGTGAATTATTTTTAGGTTCTGGGTGCCCCACCAGGAGAAATACAGATTGAAGCAAACGACAAAAAATTTGGCATTGGTAAGCAAAACATTGCTCAAATGTTGGCAATAATAATAATGTTGGCAATAGTAATAATGAAGTGTTTTCTACCCCTTAAGATTATTGGTAAGAAAGATTTTATGTACAAACCCCGTTTCCATATGATTAGGGAAATTGTTTTAGATGTAAATATAAACAGAATACAATGATTTGCAAATCCTTTTCAACCCATATTCAATTGAATGCACTACAAAGACAACATATTTGATGTTCAAACTCATAAACTTTATTTTTTTGCAAATAATTAACTTAGCATTTTATGGCTGCAACACGTGCCAAAGTAGCTGGGAAAGGGCATGTTCACCACTGTGTTACATGGCCTTTCCTTTTAACAACACTCAGTAAACGTTTGGGAACTGAGGAGACACATTTTTGAAGCTTCTCAGGTGGAATTCTTTCCCATTCTTGCTTGATGTACAGCTTAAGTTGTTCAACAGTCCGGGGGTCTCCATTGTGGTATTTTAGGCTTCATAATGCGCCACACATTTTCAATGGGAGACAGGTCTGGACTACAGGCAGGCCAGTCTAGTACCCGCACTCTTTTACTATGAAGCCACGTTGATGTAACACATGGCTTGGCATTGTCTTGCTGAATAAGCAGGGGCGTCCATGGTAACGTTGCTGGGATGGCAACATATGTTGCTCCAAAACCTGTATGTACCTTTCAGCATTAATGGCGCCTTCACAGATGTGTAAGTTACCCATGTCTTGGGCACTAATACACCCCCATACCATTACAGATGCTGGCTTTTCAACTTTGCGCCTATAACTATCCGGATGATTCTTTTCCTCTTTGGTCCGGAGGACACGACGTCCACAGTTTCCAAAAACAATTTGAAATGTGGACTCGTCAGACCACAGAACAATTTTCCACTTTGTATCAGTCCATCTTAGATGAGCTCAGGCCCAGCGAAGCCGATGGTGTTTCTGGGTGTTGTTGATAAACGGTTTTCGCCTTGCATAGGAGAGTTTTAGCTTGCACTTACAGATGTAGCGACCAACTGTAGTTACTGACAGTGGGTTTCTGAAGTGGTACTGAGCCCATGTGGTGATATCCTTTACACACTGATGTCGCTTGTTGATGCAGTACAGCCTGAGGGATCGAAGGTCACGGGCTTAGCTGCTTACCTGCAGTGATTTCTCCAGATTCTCTGAACCCTTTGATGATAATATGGAACGTAGATGGTGAAATCCCTAAATTCCTTGCAATAGCTGGTTGAGAAAGGTTTTTCTTAAACTGTTCAACAATTTGCTCACGCATTTGTTGACAAAGTGGTGACCCTCGCCCCATCCTTGTTTGTGAATGACTGAGCATTTCATGGAATCTACTTTTATACCCAATCATGGCACCCACCTGTTCCCAATTTGCCTGTTCACCTGTGGAATGTTCCAAATTGTTGTATCTCAGAGAAGGGAAGGAGGCAACAACCAGGGCAGGACTGCGGTTTACAAGGTTTATTGGAAAAACCTTAGATGAATACGTGGCGTGTGTATGCTACTCAAAGTGAGTGAGTGTTGACTATGTGTAAAATTATAATGTAAATGTTACCAAGGGTTGTTGTCTGTAAATGTTGGTTGTATCTTTCGTCGTATCCAAGGGGGCAAAGGCGAAGAGGCAGTTCATGGACAGGCAAGTGGTCGTGGGCAAGAGCAGGGCAGCGTGGTCTGGGTCCGAGCAGGGAGGTCGTGGATCGAGGTGGGCAGTTAGGAATCCGGATGGGTGTCGAGTGACAAGGCACGATCACGGAGGTCAGGAGAGTCACTGTGGAAATACAAAAGGGCATGAACCAGGGGGAAACACGGAGAAATAGAGCAAAACAAGGACGAGGAAATCACTGGGAAAAGGAATGCCAGACGTGATGCTTACTGGAAGGTTAGCGACATTCTGGCAAAGGTTCCTTGGGTCCGCTGGTCTTTATGCCGCTCCCCCTCGTCAAGTCCAGGTGTGCTGATCAGTGATTGCTTGCAGACTTGTTGCTGTGTGGGCGTGTTGTGCTCAGTGTGAGCAGAGGTGTGTTTGAGCGTCCTGCCAGCAGAGGTGCCTGCAGCTCCAGCTGCAGTGGAAACCTGGGATCGACTCCGCGTCGTGACACAAATAAGTGTTTGATGAGCATTCCTCAACTTTATCAGTATTTATTACCACCTTTCCCTACTTCTTTGTCACGTGTTGCTGGCATCAAATTCTAAAGTTAATGATTATTTGCAAAATAAAAAAAATGTTTATCAGTTTGAACATCAAATATGTTGTCTTTGTAGCATATTCAACTGAATATGGGTTGAAAATGATTTGCAAATCATTGTATTCCGTTTATATTTACATCTAACACAATTTCCCAACTCATTTGGAAACGGGGTTTGTAAGACACTGACATACTGTACAGTAGCACTCCTCTACAAAACCGATGTTTTCTCCCCCCAGCAAATGACAATCATTTTAAGCTGTTTACTGGCACTTTCTCTTGTGTAACTTGTTTGAAGATTTGCAAGTTGACACAATGCTGAAGATTCATTCACATGAATAATCAATCATTGATGTGCATCTCTGAAATAGCGTCCCCTACTTTGGGAAACTGTTTCTGACTCCACTGTTAATGCTACTTAATGATAACAGTGGGTTAGATTCAGCAGCAAGTTCCATTTTGCTCAAAGGTGGTGTTTGCAACTTGCTCAGTTACAAAACCCAAAACCAGTGAAGTTGGCACGTTGTGTAAATCGTAAATAAAAATACAGTGATTTGCTAAACCTTTTCAACCTATATTCAATTAAATAGACTGCAAGATCAAGATACTTAACATTTGAACTGGAAAACCTTTGTTATTTTTTGCAAATATTAGCTCATTTGGAAGTTGGTGCCTGCAACATGTTTCAAAAGAGCTGGTACAAGTGGCAAAAAAGACTGAGAAAGTTGAGGAATGCTCATCAAACACTTATTTGGAACATCCCACAGGTGAACAGGATAATTGGGAACAGGTGGGTGCCATGATTGGGCTTCCATGTTCTGCTCAGTCATTCACAACCACTTTGTGAACAAATGCGTGAGCAAATTGTCGAACACTTTAAGAACAACATTTCTGACGTAAAAGTGTTCTGTGGTCTGACGAGTCCACATTTGAAATCGTTTTTGGAAACTGGACGTCGTGTCCTCCGAACCAAAGAGGAAAAGAACCATCCGGATTGTTATAGGCGCAAAGTTCAAAAGCCATCATCTGTGATGGTATGGGGGTGTATTAGTGCCCAAGACATGGGTAACTTACACATCTGTGAAGGCGCCATTAATGCTGAAAGGTACATACAGGTTTTGGAGCAACATATGTTGCCATCCAAGCAACGTTATCAAGGACGCCCCTGCTTATTTCAGCAAGACAATGCCAAGCCACGTGTTACAACAGCGTGGCTTCATCGTAAAAGAGTGCGGGTACTAGACTGGCCTGCCTGTAGTCCAGACCTGTCTCCCATTGAAAATGTGTGGCGCAATATGAAGCCTAAAATATCACAACGGGGACCCCCGGACTGTTGAACAACTTAAGCTGTACATCAAGCAAGAATGGGAAAGAATTCCACCTGAAAAGCTTCAAAAATGTGTCTCCTCAGTTCCCAAACGTTTACTGAGTGTTGTTAAAAGGAAAGGCCATGTAACACAGTGGTAAAAATGCCCCTGTGCCAACTTTTTTGCTATGTGTTGCAGCCATTAAATTGTAAGTTAAGGATTATTTGCAAAAAAAAAAAAAAGTTATGTTTCTCAGTTCGAACATTAAGTATCTTGTCTTTGCAGTCTATTCAATTGAATATAAGTTGAAAAGGATTAGCAAATCATTATATTCTGTTTTTATTTACAAATTACACAATGTGCCAACTTCACTGGTTTTGGGTTTTGTACATTTTTCAAAGCAAAAATATAACAAGAACACAATGAGCTAGCAGAAGACACTTTTCACAATTACTTTGTTTATGTAGTAAAACATTTTTACCGGCTCGAATAAAATGATTGGTGTTTGCTGCGGTCACGAAGAGCGTGTGCACACATACAAAAGCAGTCCAAGAGAAACAACAAACAACATTGATTGATTGAATTGATTGAAACTTTTATTAGTAGATTGCACATTTCAGTACATATTCCGTACAATTTAGCACTAAATGGTAACACCCGAATAAGTTTTTCAACTTGTTTAAGTCGGGGTCCACGTAATCAATTCAAAAGATGTTTAAGTAGGACAACTAGTAGTTGTAGTAAGAAAAAACATTATTTGTGAACTGTTGCTGAACAAGGCCCAGTTATCATACTAAGAATGATCGTATGTAACTTTTTCACTTTTGTTTTGTCATGCAGGCACTCCAGACATTGATGTTTCAAAGCAACCTAAAAATGCCTCGGCCATTAAAATAAGATCCAGCAATCCAAAGTTTCTGGATTTCATCATGTCCTGCCTGGAGTAGGTGCTCATCCTCGCAATCATCTTTCTAATGATTTCAATGTCTTTTAGAGTCGGTCCATTAAGTGCATGCATATCATTTATCAGATATGATACAAAGAAGCGCCTAACACCAGAGCATGCTTTGCGTCACCCGTGGATCCTAAACACAGACACAACCAAACCCATGAAGACTGCTATTAAAATGAGTGAGTCAACCCTAATTCACTATTTGTGCGATACCACAGATTTTTGATTTCCGACCCGATACCGAGTAAAATTCAGGTTCGTTTCAGCGTTACCGATTTTATACCAATACTTTGTGAAAGTATAATGAGTCTGGCAAAATTTGAAAAGTAGCATATTTCTAGTGTTGCTGCTCTGGGGGAGTCATCTTCAAATGAAATTGTAAGCAAACTTTTTGATCGCATTTATTGAATATTTAGAATGCATTAAAAAAAGAACATCCATCGACATGGGGTTATGAGACGAGCCTCCAGTTTTATGATCGCTCAGCACAAGAAATACGTTACACACATACAGTTGTTGACAAAATACACTGTACATTATATACCTCAGCTAACTAAACTATGGAAATGTATGATATAATTCATATAGCAATACGGCCTCACTGCACAGCAGGCCAGCAGTTAGCCGAGTCATTGCGCACAATCCATGTTGAGGCACAAATCAGTGACGTGCCTCAACTGGCTGCTGATCTCCGCACCGTCTCTTCTCAGTATTTGAACGGCAAATGTGAAAATAAAAATAAAAATAATCTAAAACTGGTGAAGTTAAATGGAAAATAACTTTAGTATAATCACTGGATACATATAACAATTTAATTAATTTTTTTTCTTTTTAATTTTTTTTTTCTTTCCATGATGGCAGGTGAGGCCCCGCCTCCCCTGCCTCTAGTGACGGCACGCCACTGCTATTCACTATAGTTGTAAAGAAAACCTTTGTGATTCACATTTCAGTTGGAATTAGACAAGCTAACCTTTTCTCAGTGACCAAATAAGTTCTATGTAATGCTAATATTTAGCATAATTGTATTGAAATAACGTAACCAAATGTTTTAATTAGGGATGTCCGATAATGGCTTTTTGTCGATATCCGATATTCCGATATTGTCCAACTCTTAATTACCGATACCGATATATACAGTCGTGGAATTAACACATTAATATGCCTAATTTGGACAACTAGGTATGGTGAAGATAAGGTCCTTTTTAAAAAAATTAATAAAACAAGATGAATAAATTAAAAACATTTTCTTGAATAAAAAAGAAAGTAAAACAATATAAAAACAGTTACATAGAAACTAGTAATTAATGAAAATGAGTAAAATTAACTGTTAAAGGTTAGTACTATTAGTGGACCAGCAGCACGCACAATCATGTGTGCTTACGGACTGTATCCCTTGCAGACTGTATTGATATATATTGATATATAATGTAGGAACCAGAATATTAATAACAGAAAGAAACAACCCTTTTGTGTGAATGAGTGTAAATGGGGGAGGGATGTTTTTTGGGTTGGTTCCACTAATTGTAATTGTATCTTGTGTTTTTTATGTTAATTTAATTTAAAAAAAACAAACAAACAAACAAAAAACGATACCGTTAATAAGAAAACTGATACCGATAATTTCCGATATTACATTTTAAAGCATTTATCGGCCGATAATATTGGCAGGCCAATATTATCGGACATCTCTAGTTTTAATTGCAACTTAAAGCATGGCAATTAGCCGAGAGACAGCTCTTATGCAAAACACTGTATCAACTGTTTGAGAGCAGGAGCAGAGAAAGCTTTCGTGGCGTAAAAGCACACATGATTATGAGCACAACTTGTTACTGTATATAACATTTTCAAACAGGTTGATGATCAATGTCTTACCTGCCTCCACACAGGTGTCAAGGCTGCCAAAAACAGCTTACTAAATAGAGACAAAATGCCACCACCGCTGTTGAAGTCACTGGCACAACGTAAAGTGACCGCTTAACCCTTGAAATTGGGCACATACAATATATATGTATTTATTACAATTACATGCATATATATATATATATATATATAATGTATATCAGTACATTGCAGCAGCAGCCAACTTGGCTGAGTCAGTAACAGACCTCAGAGGGGCACTGGGAATGGATCTAAGGACCAAAGCATCCAGCACAGCCAAGACTCAGGAAAAAGCAAACCTGTGCTGTGTCTGGATAAACAACAACTCAGTGTCCCATGCATGGATACTACAATGATTAAAGACTGCATCCTGATCATCTTCGTCATGACCTCAGTGCTGAAACAACAGCTTACTCCGAGACTATTGCACATTTCGCCATCAAGTGTTGCATTTACCAAAGGAATGCACATTTTATTCCTTCCTACTTACCTACCGATATCTAAAGCGTACACTGATAATATATCAGGAGAAATTTGGTCCAAGAATACTTAGGATTCGAACCAGGATGTGGATACTATTCCATGATTGGAGAACCCACCAGCTACATCCTAGACTTTGAGAACATTTGGCTCGTATGCCAAGATAGCAGATATAAAAAACAGCTACCAGGGTCTGGCTTTCTCAAAAGTCAATGAGCACCATCATATGGATGCAACGTGATCAGCCACTTGAGATGTCAGCTCAATGATAACAAGTATTTTCCATCTGTATGTACTACAAAACCCAAAACCAGTGAAGTTGGCACGTTGTGTAAATCGTAAATAACAGAATACAAAGATTTGCTAATCCTTTTCAACTTATACTCAATTGAATAGACTGCAAAGACAAGATATTTAATGTTCGAACTGAGAAACGTTTTTTTTGTTGTTTTTTGTTTGCAAATAATCCTTAACTTAGAATTTAATGGCTGCAACACATTGCAAAAAAGTTGGCCTTTCCTTTCAACAACACTCAGTAAACGTTTGGGAACAGAGGAGACCAGTTCAAACTAGAAAACGTTGTTATTTGTTGCAAATATAAGCTCATTTGGAATTTGATGCCTGCAACATGTTTTAAAAAAGCTGGCACAAGTGGCAATATAGACTGAGAAAGTTGAGGAATGCTCATCAAACACTTATTTGGAACATCCCACAGGTGAACAGGCTAATTGGGAACAGGTGGGTGCCATGATTGGGTATAAAAGCAGCTTCCATGAAATGCTCAGTCATTCACAAACAAGGATGAGGCGAGGGTCATCACTTTGTGAATAAATGCGTGACAAAATTGTCGAACAGTTTAAAACCTCTAAATCAGTGGTTCTTAACCTTGTTGGAGGTACCGAACCCCACCAGTTTCATATGCGCATTCACTGAACCCTTTAGTGAAAAATAAAATGTTATTTTTTTCAAATTCAAGACAAAGTTATATGTTTTTGGTAACACTTTGGTATGGGGAACATATTCTAAGTAATAAAGACTTAATTTAGAGTTATTTGGTTAGGGTTAGGGTCAGGGTTAGAGGGTTAGGGTTATAATAAGGCCATGCCGAATAAGGCATTAATAAGTACTTAATAATGACTAGTTAAGAGCCAATATGTTACTAATTTGCATGTTAATAAGGTGAATAAGGTGAATATGTTCCCCATACTAAAGTGTTACCATGTTTTTTTTTACTGGTGCATAAAATGAACCGTGCATGAACATCACCTTGTTCAAAGAACAAAACCAACACGGTGCATAAACTCACAACAAATTACACACCTGCAAACCAGTCAGCTGTTGCTGTATCCGTAATACGCCAATAGGGAGAAGTTTGTATTTACATGATGAGTCGGGTGTGTTTCGACCTCCGCCGAACCCCTGAGGCCGACTCACCGAACCCCTAGGGTTCGATCGAACCCAGGTTAAGAACCACTGCTCTAAAGGCTTAGTGGCCACATGCGTGGACAGCACCTTTTAGCTCTTATTTCAAAAATTGTGTAGACTACTGAATTGGGGTCTTATGGCCGCTTATGTGGACACTTATACTGCCATCTGGTGGTGTCAGAAGAGTATAACATACAATGGAATTTGGGAAAAAAAAGTGTAAAAATAAGAATTAGCATGTCACTAAACATGAAGTACACGTTTGTGTACTTATGGACTAAGTACATCATATCAAAAGATGATTCTTAGTTTTTATTCTAATTAGGGTCCAATAAGCCCAAATAGCAAAGAGAAATAAAAAAAAGCATGTAACAAACAGCTTGGGTTTTAAGAGGTTTTAAGAACAACATTTCTCAACGAGCTATTGCAAGGAATTTCAGCAAGACAATGCCAAGCCACGTGTTACAACAGCGTGGCTTCATAGTAAGAGTGCGGGTACTAGACTGGCCTGCCTGTAGTGCAGACCTGTCTCCTATTGAAAATGTGTGGCACGCAATATGAAGCCTAAAATACGACAACGGAGACCCCGGACTGTTGAACAACTTAAGCTGTACATCAAGCAAGAATGGGAAATAATTCCACCTGAAAAGCTTAAAAAACTGGTCTCAGTTCCCAAACATTTTCTGAGTGTTGTTAAAAGGAAAGGTCATGTAATACGGTGGTAAAAATGCCCCTGTGACAACTTTTTTGCAATGTGTTGCAGCCATTAAATTCTAAGTTAATGATTATTTGCAAAAAATAAAAAAGTTTCTCAGTTCGAACATTAAATATCTTGTCTTTGCAGTCTATTCAATTGAATATATGATTTGCAAATCATTGTATTCTGTTTTTGTGTATGAATTACACAACGTGCCAACTTCACTGGTTTTGTATATAACTCAGCCAAAGAATGAAGGTCATTATGATAGATCGTGTCCAAAATCAAGGAATGAACAAAGTATTGATGACGACATAAGTGTCAGAGCCACAACCCAGAACCAAAAGTCTGTGAATGTATCAAGGAGATGAACTGAATTGTAGGTTTTGGTTTGTTTACTTTTGCACCGTTTTCTGCAACGCGGATGCTCGATTCTGGTAGTTGTCTTTAGAGGTGAACTGTAGCCCTCTTATCTATTTTTGTACATTTTGGTTATGGATTTGTTTGTAGGGATAGTTAGGGATTTGCTCGAAAAACTTTAATTCTGGCATACCACATTTAGTTTTTTGTTAAATTATTTTACTTTAAAGACGTCGGCATTGAATTAACTGAGGGCAAATAAAGTTTTGAATATTTTTTCACAATATACAGATTGGTAAATGGATCATACTTGCATTGCGCTTTTCTATCTTCAAGGTACTTAAAACACTTTGACACTATTTTTACATTCACACACACATTCACACACTGATGGCCGGAGCTGACATGCAAGGCCCTAACCACGACCCATCAGGAGCAAGGGTGCCCAAGGACCCAACGGACGTGACCAGGATGGCGGAAGCTGGTATCTACCACCTGAGCCACGCCGTCCGCTGTATGTTTACATTTCTTGTCTCCTTTTAATAACCTGTGCTCGGTTGTAACTGTTACCAGAACATCCATTAATAACAGTATAGTTACAATACTTAAAAAGAGTGCATTGTTTGTTGAGACTTAGTGAAACAATTGGATTTGTGGATTATGTATGGAGAGCCAAATGGGACAAAATAAATTATTTGAAGAATTACTTAAATGTGTCAATCATTGGAATTGAATACACAAATATTATATTAAATGTGTTAATTAATATAATGTAAATGACAGTTAATTTAATCATTTAATTATTTCATGAACTATTCCTTTCACGATTTGATTATGGATTTTATTGTTTCATGATTTATTGGTTTAATTAATGATGCATCTAAGTAGTTATTTAAAGATGTAATTATTTAAATCTTTCCTATTTGGCCCTAGTCAGCGCGTCAATAATTATTTTTATACGCCAAACTCAACTGTCAAATTCAGTGGGCAGGTCTTCTACTTGATTGGTTACCCGACACTTCTACTTGCAACGATTGGACGAGATACGTTTTAACCCCGCCCACTGATGACGGGGGAATTGACAGATTCAGAGATGTGTAATTATTTAAATATTTAAATACATCATTAAATCAGAAAATAATAAAATCAATATATATATATATGATTAATTAATTTGCTGTAATATAATGTATTTTAAACATGCTTTTTTAAACTGCTCAACACAAAAAGGACAAACAAGCTTTGCCTGCAGTATATTAGTGTCTTGCCAGATTTGATGTTTTGTAGGAATACTGTTACGGTTCAAACACCCGCCGCCTCTCACTCTGCTGTGCGCCCCACTGAACGTGCCTCGGAACACGCCCAGGGGCATTCGTCTCCTGCCTTCACAAGCCAGTGCGTCCTGCATTTCAGTGCCAGAACGTAGATATATAGATATCATACGTGTATAGAGGCCCATTTCCAGCAACTATCACTCCAGTGTTCTAATGGTACAATGTGTTTGCTCATTGGCTCAGAAGGCTAATTGATGATTAGAAAACACTTGTGCAATCATGTTCACACATCTGAAAACAGTTTAGCTCGTTACAGAAGCTACAAAACTGACCTTCCTTTGAGCAGATTGAGTTTCTGGAGCATCACATTTGTGGGGTCAATTAAACACTCAAAATGGCCAGAAAAAGAGAACTTTCATCTGAAACTCGACAGTCTATTCTTGTTCTTAGAAATGAAGGCTATTCCACAAAATTGTTTGGGTGACCCCAAACTTTTGAACGGTAGTGTACTTGTTGGTCACAAACAACATTCATGAAGTTTGGTTCTTTTATGAATTTATTATGGGTCTACTGAAAATGTGACCAAATCTGCTGGGTCAAAAGTATACATACAGCAATGTTAATATTTGGTTACATGTCCCTTGGCAAGTATCACTGCAATAAGGCACTTTTGGTAGCCATCCACAAGCTTCTGGTTGAGTTTTTGACCACTCCTCTTGACAAAATTGGTGCAGTTCAGCTAAATTTGTTGGTTTTCTGATATGGACTTGTTTCTTCAGCATTGTCCACACGTTTAAGTCAGGACTTTGGGAAGGCCATTCTAAAACCTTCATTCTAGCCTGATTTAGCCATTCCTTTACCACTTTTGACGCGTGTTTGGTGTCATTGTCCTGTTGGAACACCCAACTGCGCCCAAGACCCAACCTCCGGGCTGATGATTTTAGGTTTTCCTGAAGAATTTGGAGGTAATCCTCCTTTTTCATTGTCCCATTTACTCTCTGTAAAGCATCAGTTCCATTGGCAGCATAACAGGCCCAGAGCATAATACTACCACCACCATGCTTGACGGTAGGAATTGGTGGGATTAAAGGCCTCACCTTTTCTCCTCCAAACATATTGCTGGGTATTGTGACCAAACAGCTCAATTTTTGTTTCATCTGACCACAGAACTTTCCTCCAGAAGGTCTTATCTTTGTCCATGTAAAGTCATATATATATATATATATGTATATATATATATATATATATATATATATATATATATATATATATATATATATATATATATATATATATATATATATATATATATATATATATATATATATATACTGTATGTATGAACTTATGACACAGTTAAAATGAAGCCGCTTCTGACACTTAGTACTCTGCCATATACAGTTATAGTGAGGATGAAATGCGTTGTTGTATGCAGATAAGGTGTGCTAAAGAAATACAGAGAATGAATCTGCACCCCTCATCATGACACCCCACCACCGAACCACACAGCTGATATGTATTCCAACCTTGTCTTGACTGCATCAAAATACCTCTCTCTCTTCCTACTCGCTCTCCTCTCTCTCTCTCTCTCTCTCTCTCTCTCTCTCTCTCTCTCTCTCTCTCTCTCTCTCTCTCTCTCTCTCTCTCTGTGTCCTCCTTTCTCTGCTTCATTGCTGTGAGATTCCCAGCTACCTGAAGGAAAGCAAAGGAAGAACCTAACTTTAACCTCAATGTAAAAGATAAGGTAAGTAAGCAGCTTCTTCCTCAAGCCATATTGTTCCTGTTTTCTCTTGCATTTAAAAATGACTGTTGGTTATCCAATTATGAGAACTATAGTTTGCAATCCAAAACTACTATATGATCACAAAGAACTGTTCTAAATTACAAAGGGTGTACAAATAATTGTTTATGGGCGGTGGATATGGTTTGTTAACCAAAATTTAGTCTTGAAATAAATGAATATTCAAAAACGTCTTATATTTGAGTCAATACAGTATATTTGAGCCAGTTTGTATCATTTGTTTAAACCTAAGAATAGTGTCTCATACACTATATAGCCAAAAGGATTTGGTCACCCATCCAAATGATCAGAATCAGGTGTCCTAATCACTTGGCCCGGGCATAGGTGTATAAAATTAAGCACTTAGGCATGGAGACTGTTTCTACAAACATTTGTGAAAGAATGGGCCGCTCTCAGTGATTTCCAGCGTGAAACTGTCATAGGATGCCACCTGTGCAACAAATCCAGTCGTGAAATTTCCTCGCTCCTAAATATTCCAAAGTCCACTTTATTATAAGAAAATGGAAGAGTTTGGGAACAACAGCAACTCAGCCAGGAAGTGATAGGCCACGTAAACTGACAGAGAGGAGTCCGGATGCTGAAGTGCATAGTGCAAAGACTTTCTGCACAGTCACTTGTTACAGAGCTCCAAACTTCATGTGACCTTCCAATTAGCCCATGTACAGTATGCAGAGAGCTTCATGGAATGGGTTTCCATGGCCGAGCAGCTGCATCTAAGCCATACATCGCCAAGTCCAATGCAAAGCGTGGGATGCAGTGGTGTAAAGCACGTCGCCACTGGACCCTAGAGCAGTGGAGACGCGTTCTCTGGACTGATGAATCACACTTTTCCATCTGGCAATCTGATGGACCAGTCTGGGTTTGGAGGTTGCCAGGAGAACGCTACATTTCAGATTGCATCGTGCCGAGAGTGAAATTTGGTGGAGGAGGAATTATGGTGTGGGGTTGGTTTTTCAGGAGTTGGGCTTGGCCCCTTAGTTCCAGTGAAAGGAACTTTGAATGCTCCAGGATACCAAAACATTTTGGAAAATTCCATGCTCCCAACCTTGTGGGAACAGTTTGGTAGTTTCCTCTTCCAACATGACTGTGCAGCAGTGCACAAAGCAAGGTCCACAAAGACATGGATGACAGAGTCTGGTGTGGATGACCTTTACTGGCCTGCACAGAGTCCTGACGTGAACCCGATAGAACACCTTTGAGATGAATTAGAATGGAGACTGAGACCCAGGCCTTCTCGACCAACATCAGCGTGTGACCTCACCAATGCGCTTTTGGAAGAATGGTCGAAAATTCCTATAAACACACTCCGCAACCTTGTGGACAGCCTTCCCAGAAGAGTTGAAGCTGTAATAGCTGCAAAAGGTGGACCTACATCATATTGAACCCTATGGCATTCAAGACAGAAAAAAACAACTGAACCCCACATGAGCAAGAGCTTATCAACTTGGCAACGGAATCTAGGAAAAACTCCCCTGTGGGAAGAAACCTCGGACAGAACCCAGGCTCTGTGGGTTGGCCGTCTGTCTCGACCAAGTGGGTAGAGAGAGAGAGAGAGAGAGATTAGAGGGACAGAGGGTAGCGAGAGATAAGAAATAGCAATATTTAAAAGAAGTGGGATAAAGCAAAGCCTATTTAATAGTACCACTGTCCCATGATGAGTAACTGACCGTAATATCAGACAGTTCTTTTTTATACTTTGTAGAGATGTTCCGATCAGGATCGGGATCGGGACTGATTTTAGCTTTATTTAGTGATCGGTGATCGGAGGCTGAGTGCTTTGTTTTTGCAACATGCCAGAAACTAAACGCAGCCATGTCCGCCGCGACAATTTTTTTGGAGATTTTAACTGAAAATAGCCATACAGTCACTTGCAATGTCTGCAAGATTTGCATTTCTAGAGGTGGTATTAGCAGAGCTGCGTTTAACATCATAAATGTAATACGTAATTTGTGGGCCAAGCATAAAGACGAGTACGAACCTTTCAACAAGGCCACTGTGGAAGAGGCTGCTGCGCCGAACTCAAAGAAACAAACCCAAGACAACCTGCCCATCTCTGTCGTAGAGAATGTGGGGTTTTGCCGACTCTTGTATTATAACCTGCTCAGTGGCCTTGTGGTTAGAATGTCAGAGTGTGGTTGGCCTCAGAAAAGTAGCGTCAGATTTACCGCCCGTCCGAGCACCCACCGGCAGAAATGTAGATCAGCGCCTATGATCATACCCTCATTTTGCTATATCTGATATCTGCTATATCTAGTGCAACAGGACGATGGAGCTGAGGTATAAGAACTGTCCTTGAGATCGGTAGGTCGTGAGTCAAAACCCCGGCCGAGTCATACCAAAGACAATAAAAATGGGACCCATTACCTCCCTGCTTGGCACTCAGGGTTGGAATTGGGGATTAACTCACCAAAATGATTCCTGAGCGCGGCCACCGCTGCTGCTCACTGCTCCCCTCACCTCCCAAGGGGTGGAACAAGGGGATGGGTCAAATGCAGAGGGTAATTTCACCACACCTAGTGTGTGTGTGACTATCAGTGGTACTTTAACATTAACTTAACTTTTTAACTTTACAATGTATGGATCCACGCTATGTATTGCCATCACGACACTACTTTGCTGACACCGCCTTACCGCAGTTGTTCAAGAAAGTACAAGAAAATATACACTAGTGTTAGGTATGGCACTTTAAAAATTGCACTTCAGAAATTGCACTGAGAATGAAAAAAGATTGCCTTATCTTTGAAATTCAGGTTTCTACTGTTTTGTCATTAGTATTAATACTACTAATTCAGTACATAACGCATTGTGTTCATGTTTACATTTATGCTGCATGTATGAAATTGTTCATGGTTGTCCCTCGTTTTTGTTCAACTACTCATGTCCCTTGAAAGTGGCATAGTGGAATTTTGAATACATTTTTGTTGAATTCTGTTAATGAAGCTTGTTATAAACAACCATTTTAAGTGGGGTTGAGATTTTTTAAATTGATTTATTTTTGTACTGTGACTATTTGGGTGAAGCTGTTTACACCCCAAGGGTATTTTGATATTACTAATTGCAATTTACTTTTATTGAATAATAATGGAAGCCTATTTATCACTTCAAAGTGCATCTTGTTGAGCTCTTTATTTGTATTTTACAACAATAAAAGTTTACTTACTTGTTGGGGCGGCATGGCGTAGTGGGTAGAGCAACCGTGCCAGAAACCTGAGGGTTGCAGGTTCGCTCCCCGCCTCTTACCATCCAAAAAATCGCTGCCGTTGTGTCCTTTGGCGGGACACTTCACCCTTGCCCCCGGTGCCACTCACACCGGTGAATTGAATGATGAATGATAGGTGGTGGTCGGAGGGGCCGTTGGCGCAAATTGCAGCCACCCTTCTGTCAGTCTACCCCAGGGCAGCTGTGGCTACGAAAGTATCTTACCACCACCAGGTGTGAATGAATGATGGGTTCTACATGTAAAACGACTTTGGGTACTTAGAAAAGCGCTATATAAATCCCAGTTATTATTATTATTAAACATTTTTTTCAGTTACATAGTCTAATAGCCATTGTTCTGAAAATTACTTTTAAAAAGTAATTTATTATAGTTACTCATTACTTTACCAAAAAAGGAATTGAACGGAATTACCATTTATTATTCCGTTCAATTCCTTTTTTGGTAAAGTAATGAGTAACTATAGTAAATTATTTTTTAAAAGTAATTTTAAATTTAAATTAAATTTAATTAATTTTATTTGCTAGGGATATGTTACTTATTTAAAGTACTTTTTTTTTTTTTTAAATCTGGCATGTTTAATATAAGAGCACAGCCTGAGGAGTCTGTGCTTTTAAATGGCGTAACCTGTTGCCTAGTGATGTGTGAAACCATCGAGGGTTTCAATGTGCTTCTATGGCTGTCAATATCTTCTTGTCAACAACCGGGGTATTGTTTGGATGGAAAGTTTGTCACTTCAATCATTGATTTGTTGTTCAATATTCCCATTACATACGTGTGCGTATGTTGTTGTCTGCTGTGTCACAGTGTGATGGTGCCTTTTCCTATTTGATATCAAGTTCATTTTAATGCATTGCTGCTTGTTGCTTTCACCAGTGAAAATATTTTTCCAGTATTGAACTTGTTGCACTCATGACGCTATCTTGTTGTTGACATAAAACCACATCAAAAGTAGCGTGCCACGCTACATCAAGCTATCGGTAACGGTGCTAAAAATAATTGGATTACTTGTTACTAGTAAAATGAACGACGTTACTAACGCTGTTATTATATAACGCCGTTATTACGAACACTGCTAAAAACATTGCCAAAGTATCGGATTGAGACACAAAATCAAATCGGATTTGAGGACAAATGATTTGGATCGGATCGGAGACCAAAAATGCTGATCAGGACATCCCTAATACTTTGTATATATTGAGGACTCCGAAGTTGATGCGGTAGAACCCCCACCACACACACACACACACACACACACACACACACACACACACACACACACACACACACACACACACACACACACACACACACACTAATAGGTCAGTACGGGGCAGCCCAGCTACAAGACCCTACTTTAGTAAGTGCCCGAATGAATGTCTAAATGATTGAGAGTAGACTCGTGTGGTCCAGACTGAGGTCATTTTGCTATTAAGAATGGTCTGCTATATCAAGTGCAACAGGATGATGGAGCTGAGGTATAAGAACCTACTCAGTGGCCTAGTGGTTAGAGTGCCCGCCCTGAGTTCGGTAGGTTGTGAGTTCAAACCCCGGCCGAGTCATATCAAAGGCTATAAACATGGGACCCATTACCTCCCTGCTTGGCACTCAGCATCAAGGGTTGGAATTGGGGGTTAAATCACCAAAAATGATTCCCGGGCGCGGCACCACTGCTGTCCACTGCTCCCCTCACCTCCCAGGGGGTGAACAAGGGGATGGGTCAAATGCAGAGGACAAATTTCACCATACCTAGTGTGTGTGACAATCATTGGTACTTTAACTTTAACTTTAACTGTTGGTGCCTAGGCCTTATCTGTCAACAGTCTTACAGTTGGCCCATGCACATGTATTGGGAGCCCACTTGGGGGTAAGAAAAGGGTGCTACAAAGATTTTTCTGGCCTGGAGTACATAAAGAAATGGAAAATTACTTCCGCAACCGCCTTGACTGCCAAATGACTTCTCCAAAACCCTACTATAAGAACCCGTTAATCCTACTTCCCATAACCGAAATACCATTTAAATGACTCGGAATGGATATTGTTGGTCCCCTCCCAAGAAGTTCCAGGGGCCACCAGTGTATTCTGGTTATAGTGGATTTTGCCACAGGGCACCCGGAGGCTATTTCCTTAAGGAAAGCTACTGCCAAAGCCATTGCTAAGGAACTGTTCTTAGGTGTTCACTCTGGTAGGGATAGCCAAAAAGATCCTAAGAGATCAGGGAACCCCCTTCATGTAAAGGATTATGATAGACCTCTTCAAAGTGAAACAAGTGAGAACCTTGGTTTACCATCCCCAAACAGAGGGCCTCGTTGGGAGGTACAATAAAAGCCTTCAAATGTTGCTCAGAAAAGCTACCCACCAAGATGGAAGAAACTGCGACCAATTACTGCCGTACTTGACGGCCTTTATGGGGTTTTCACTTTTAAAGTTCTTGTACTCCCATAAACCAAGGTGACTTTTGGACGGAGCAAAAGAGGTCTGGGAGCAATAAGCCTGTCTTTACAGGACAGTGATTGAGCATGTTGGAGACATGCAGAAACGGATGAGGGCGATGTTGCCCTTGGTGAAAGAATTCATAGTAAGGACACAGAAAGAACAGAGTGCTGTATACAACTACAATGCCCAAACATATCAGTTTAACCCGGGGGAAGAGTACTGGTGTTGATCCCAACAGTTAATATTTTGTTACTTGTACTTTTCGATACTTAAAAAAAAAAAAAGGGACCCCAATGAAATGCCATTATTGGCTTTATTTTAACATTAATCTTATGATACATTAAAAATATGTTTCCCAGTGCAATCAAAAAACAATTTTGGCATTAATAACATAGTGAACATACTGGCCAACGTCTCTTTTAGTAGAAAGTAACCAAATAAAGTATGCAGAAACACGTTGTTATTGTTAATAGCTAGTAACTTTCTACATGTTCTATTTTCACAAAATGTAGTAAGCACTTACCTTCTGTTGTTTGGATACTTTACATACGTTTTGGGCGATAATACACATTTTGGTTGTCACGGCGGGGTCGCATGGTGATGTGTGTATTGTTCTCCCAAGATGCAAATGGAACTCCGGAGGCAAGGTGCAGGTAAGGAAATCATTTATTGGCCATTAATCATGCGGGATACAAAAAAAAAGAGCACCAGTGTGCTGATAGCACGGGAAGCTAACGGAATAGTGGACAAAAAAAAAGCTTAGCATGTAAACAGGCAAACAAAAAGGCGAAGCTTAGCTCAGGAATCAAATTAGTAGCCGTCGTAACTGTTGCATGGAAGCAAATAGGAAAGCCAGACAGTGTATGGCGAAAAACAGGAATAAGTAGCTCTCTGATTAGTGCCCAGCAGCAGGTGAGCCTGCCGAACACTAATCAGAGGCAAGTGAAACCAATTTGCACCCATGGCAACCAAAACACAAACACATGGGTGCTCAAAACAGGAACTGAGGGAGTCAAACACTAAACAAAACATGATCTGGGCAACGGATCATGACATTGGTATCAATCCAATACCAAATCGTTACAGGATCATACATTGGTCATAATTAAAGTTGGACTGTGTCCAGGGACGTATTTCCTGGGTTTATAATCAATAAAAAAATGACAAAAGAGTTTGTGTTAATAAAAAATATCAATGTAATCTTTATAGTATTGACCATTTACGGCTCTTGTACTTGGTATCGTCACAGTTATTTTGTGTGTAGATCCACTCATTTGTTTACATTCTGGAGCGCTAGCATGGTCTTAGCAGTTAGCTATTGTATTCTTCTACGGTGTGTAGAGAAGCATGTTAAGCTATTAGCTATATCCTCATCCTGCAGGGATGATACTTGTAAGAAACGTAGTTTATTTCTCACCGTGGAGGCAAGGATTTAGAAGTAGCTAAAACACTGCCGTCTGCTCGTCGGCAATTTGTTGTAAAGCAATTTTGCAGAGTGGCGCTTCAGTGTTTATATTTCCAACATTACTGTTAGTTTTCAAGCCAAAGTGCATCCATTCTCCCTCTTCTGTCTCTACACTGTGTCTGTGTGTAAGTGCCCTGTGCGTGTGCTTTGTAGTGATGTGCGGATCGATACTGCTGATACTAGATATTTAAAGGCCTACTGAAACCTACTACTACCGACCACGCAGTCTGATAGTTTATATATCAATGATGAAATCTTAACATTGCAACACATGCCAATACGGCCGGGTTAACTTATAAAGTGACTTTTAAAACTTCCCGGGTAATATCCGGCTGAAACGTCGCGGTATGATGACGTATGTGCGTGACGAAGTCAGAGTAACGGAAGTTATGGTACCCGTAGAATCCTATACAAAAAGCTCTGTTTTCATTTCATAATTCCACAGTATTTTGGACATCTTTTGCAATTTGTTTAATGAACAATGAAGGCTGCAAAGAAGACAGTTGTAGGTGGGATCGGTGTATTAGCAGCGGACTACAGCAACACAACCAGGAGGACTTTGTTGGAGCGCTAGCCGCGCTAGCCGCGCTAGCCGCGCTAGCCGCGCTAGCCGCCGACCTCACCTTGACTTCCTACGTCTCCGGGCCGCCAAACGCATCGGGTGAAGTCCTTCGTCCTTCTGCCGATCGCTGGAACGCAGGTGAGCACGGGTGTTGATGAGTAGATGAGGGCTGGCTGGCGTAGGTGGAGAGCTAATGTTTTTAGCATAGCTCTGTGAGGTCCCGTTGCTAAGTTGCTAAGTTAGCTTCAATGGCGTCGTTAGCACAGCATTGTTAACCTTCGCCAGCCTGGAAAGCATTAACCGTGTATTTACATGTCCACGGTTTAATAGTATTGTTGATTTTCTATCTATCCTTCCTTCTATCCTTTATTTTTTTGTTTCTATATGCAGTTAAAGCACGATGCTATCACGTTAGCTCGTAGCTAAAGCATTTCGCCGATGTATTGTCGTGGAGATAAAAGGCACTGAATGTCCATTTTGCGTTCTCGACTCTCATTTTCAAGAGGATATAGTATCCGAGGTGGTTTAAAATACAAATCCGTGATCCACAATAGAAAAAGGAGAGTGTGGAATCCAATGAGCCAGCTTGTACCTAAGTTACGGTCAGAGCGAAAAAAGATACGTCCATCGCTGCCTCTCAAGTCCTTCACTGTAACGTTCCTCATCTACGAATCTTTCATCCTCGCTCAAATTAATGGGGTAATAGTCGCTTTCTCGGTCCGAATCTCTCTCGCTCCATTGTAAACAACGGGGAATTGTGAGGAATCCTAGCTCCTGTGACGTCACGCTACTTCCGGTACAGGCAAGGCTCTTTTTTATCAGCGAGCAAAAGTTGCGAACTTTATCGTCGATTTTCTCTACTAAATCCTTTCAGCAAAAATATGGCAATATCGCGAAATGATCAAGTATGACACATAGAATGGATCTGGTATTCTCGTTTAAATAAAAAAAAATCATTTCAGTAGGCCTTTAAGTTCGGATATTGATTTTCGACTTATAATATCGATACTTTTGATACTTTAGTTATTTGAGATGATATACTGTATATCACTATCAGGAGCACAGTGTAAAGTAACTCAATCATTAAGAGCTTGTCAAAATGAAATGTGATTACTGGGAACTACCTTTTCTTCTGCCTCGGTAAGTACATCACGTGCAAGCGCAGCAGCACCCTGTGCTGTGCTCAGTCAATCAGTCTGTCATTTGTTCATTTAAAAAAAAATTACTAACAATGAAAATGAGTCGCTTAGTACAGTAGTATTATAAAACAGCAAGTGTATGTATCCTTTTATTTAAGAGTTGATTATGAATTAGATTACGCATTCAGTTTGGAATAACGCCATCATTTGTTTCGCCCTGTGATTTTTATTGTTTGAAGTTGATTCCCCAAGAGCATCAACAATTGAAAAAG
Organism: Entelurus aequoreus; assembly: GCF_033978785.1. NCBI lineage: Eukaryota > Metazoa > Chordata > Actinopteri > Syngnathiformes > Syngnathidae > Entelurus > Entelurus aequoreus. Next base: position 28,585,984 of record NC_084754.1, read on the forward strand.
TTAAAGTTAAAGTACCACTGATAGTCACACACACACACTAGATGTGGTGAAATTACCCTCTGCATTTGACCCATCCCCTTGTTCGCTCAGGAATCATTTTGGTGATTGAACCCCCAATTCCAACCCTTGTTGCTGAGTAGTTATGCCAGGGAGGTAATGGGTCCCATTTTTATAGTCTTTGGTATGACTCGACTGGGGTTTCAACTCACGACCTACCGATCTCAGGGCGGACACTCTAACCACAAGGCTGCTGAGCAGGTTAATGTGCTAAATGTGCTACTTTTTAAATTTTACCAGACACATTAGGTAATTTAGCACAAAGTATCGGTATCGGATCGGTGTCGCAGATACTGAATTTTACTCGATATCAGATCGGAAAGCAAATCAGTGGAATGGCACATCACTAGTGCTTTGACTAACATGCGCCTCTGCCCGTTTTACAAGCAATGTTGCGCCGTCATGTCAGTTAAAGTGCCTGTATTTTTCAGAGACAGTATGATACCTATTTTAATTCATTTACCGCTGTACCATACAACCAGGCAAAGGCCTTTTAAAGGCATTGAAAAAGTGTGTGTGTAAGTTCTTTTAATTCAGTCCATGCATTTCTCTATGCTTGGTTTTGGTGTTCTGTATATGCAGCTGACTATCAAATGTTTACTTTATTCCTGACAGATTTTTATTGTTATACATTCTAGTATGCTATCAATGGCCTTTGTCTTACCTTTGACTACTTTGAGGTTAATATTATCTTTCACATGTACACTCTTCCGATTATCTCCGACTATCATCCACATTTCTGAAATTTTAATTATTTTAAATGTTTCAGTGAATAGTATTAGGTAATGTTTTATACTATCGACGTTGACATACATGTCTATATTAAAGTCTATGATAGACTTCAATATCTCCTGAATTTATGTCGTTATTGTATTATTGCTCTGTGTAATAGTGACAATCACTAGTAATTGTGTGAGATTTTTTTTTTTTTATCTGGGTCTTAGTGTTGTCCTGATACCAATATGTTGGTACTGGTACCGGTACCAAAATGTTTTTCGATACTTCTCTGTACTTTTCGATACTTTTCTAAATAAAGGGGTCCACAAAAAATTGCATTATTGGCTTTATTTTAACAAAAGATCTTAGGGTACATTAAACATATGTTTCTTATTGCAGGTTTGTCCTTAAATAAAATAGTGAACATACAAGACAACTTGTCTTTTATTAGTAAGTAAACAAACAAAGGCTCCTAATTTAGTCTGCTGACATATGCAGTAACATATTGTGTCATTTTCCAATTCTATTATTTTGTCAAAATTATTGAGGACAAGTGGTAGAAAATTAATCATTAATCTACTTGTTCATTTACTGTTAATATCGGCTTACTTTCTCTTTTAACATGTTCTATCTACACTTCTGTTAAAATGTAATAATCACTTGTTCTTCTGTCGTTTGATACTTTATATTAGTTTTGGATGATACCACAAATTTTGGTATCAATCCGATACCAAGTCGTTACAGGATCATACATTGGTCATATTCAAAGTCCTCATGTGTCCAGGGACATATTTCCTGAGTGAAAAAAACAAAAGAAGATTTTGTGATGCTAAAAAATATCGATGTAATCATAGTATTATCGACTAGATATGCTCCTGTACTTGGTATCATTACAGTGGATGTTAGGTGTAGATCCACCAATGGCGTTTATTTACATTTTGACGCCGGTGAGCTACGGTGTGTAGTGAAGCATGTTTAGCTATTCCTCGTCTTGCAGGGATGATACTTGTGAGAAACTGACTTTATTTGTCACCATGGAGGCGAGGATTAGTGATTTAGAAGTAGCTAAAAAACTGCAGACTGGGCCTGGACTTTAGCCGCTAGCTAGCCAGCCATGTCTTAAAGCACCTCTTCCTGAGGGCGTATCAGTGTTATAACTTCACCTTTAACGTTAGTTTTTAAGCCAAAATGCGTCCGTTCTCCCTTTTCTGTCTACACACTGTGTCTGCTTGTAAGTACTCTGTGAATGTGCACTGCCGAACATGCTCCTCTGCTCATAAATCAGCAATGACAAGACGTTACGACGGCGGGGGGCTGGTATTTTTTAAAGGTGGTATAGTACTGAATATGATTCATTAGTATCGCGGTACTATACTAATACTGGTATACCGAACAACCATACAGGGTCTGTCATTATCCTGTTCTCGGTTAGAGGTTGTGTGTGACATATTGCGGAAGGGTCGGAGAAAGAAGGGGAAGAAGCGGGTTGGAAACAATAGTCAACGTGTATCAGTATGAATCCAATGCTGCATGATAGCAGCTAACAGTTTGCTGCCCAGAAACTTAGGCTATGAGCGGGCTGTGCTTAAACCAGGGGTGTCAAACGTACGGCCCGAGGGCCAGATCAAGCCGGCGAACAGGTTTTATCCGTTTGCTAAGTATAAAAATTAACCTGAAATGTTTGAATGAAAGAAACTGCTGTTCTAAATGTGTCCACTGCATGGCGAAATAGCAATTCTTTGTATCTTTGTAGATGATGCTACTTATGTACAAAACAAACCACATGATGTTAGTACATCAGTAGAGGAAGATGATCAAATAACATAATGTCATTTGATTTTGATATCATTTTTTGATCTTGATGCATTGAAAATTAACACCAATGAGTTGACTGATGAACATTATCAAATAATTTATTCAGAAAGTATAAATAATGACAAATAAAGATAGAACACTATTAACTGCAACATGTAATGTAAAAAAAACCCCAACAACATTATGATTTGTGCAATTTCAGAATGTGCTTGTTGTATTTTTAAACAAAGACAACAATCTGAAATTGTCTATTTTTAAGTTATCGTGCTGTGATTTTACCAGTTCGGCCCACTTGGGAGTAGATTTTTCTCCATGTGGCCCCGCATCTAAAATGAGTTTGACACCCCTGGCTTATACTACACATTGGTGTATTTTGGTAGACCACAAAGTACAGTTGCACATGCATACACTGAGATAGCAAAAATGTGTCATGAACATGTGTGAGATGACCAAATCAGTCCAAATAGGTTTAATTAATTTTTATTTGTTGTACTTACGCCATGTTTCATTTGACAGACCACTCTAATCCAATCTACTTCTGCATATACTCTGTTGTGCCAGACTGGATATCCATCTCAGTAAAACACTGCTTTTGGATCCGTGTCAAATAGTCTTTTGCAAATGAGAACTTTTATCTTTATTATTATGATGATGGGTGAACATCTGTAAGATTGAAATCAACGTACTGTGTGAACCGCAACAATGGTGGTGAAAAAAAAAGAGTCTCACTTTACAGTGAACATAATGTTGGTGATTTAGTCAAAGCAAGAATTGCACCCTTGCATTAGCTGATTAACTTGGACTTTTTTTTCTGGATTTAAATCAATGGCCCTTTTGCCTCTTCAATCATTTAGACAACAATGACTGTGCAGGTATTCAAAGGGCCACTTTTAATTATCTACAATGCACTCTAATTCATAATAATGATGATCATTTATTTTAAAGGCATTGGTAATCCTGAATCAGGTTCAGATATTATATGACCGTTATCTTTTCTGTACATACAGTATTTAATGCTGAATTGGGGAATAAGAAAAGCATAATTGTAAAAAGGAGTGAATTAATAAAACCATAGGGTGTATCTATTTCTGAACAGATCTGCTTTAAGTCTACATTAAATCTTTGTTTTAGCGTTTGGCTTGTATTTCTTATGCAATGGGTCGGTTTTGACTTACCGTATTTTTCGGACTACAAGTCGCTCCGGAGTATACGTCGCACCGGCCGAAAATGCACAACAAAGAAAGAAAAAAACATATATACGTCGCACTGGAGTATAAGTCGCATTTTTGGGGGAAATTTATTTGACAAAAACCAACACCAAGAATAGACATTTGAAAGGCAATTTAAAATAAATAAAGAATAGTGAACAACAGGCTGAATAAGTGTACGTTATATGAGGCATAAATAACCAACTGGGAACGTGCCTGGTATGTTAACGTAACATATTATGGTAAGAGTCATTCAAATAACTATAACATATAGAACATGCTATCTGTTTACCAAACAAACTGTCACTCCCGATCGCTAAATCCGATGAAATCTTCCTCTCCGGTGTCGCCTCTGGTATGTCCTTTCTTTCTGCTGCTCGATCGCTGTTCTCTGCTGCATATTTCATTACGTCCAGCTTGTAATCTGCAGTATATGATTTCCTTTTCGGTGCCATTTTTGTTCAGTCCTTCTCAGTTTTTATAAGTTACCGCCAATGTTGATGTGATCCATTTTAATAGCTATGGCAGAATATAGCATATAGCAGTTAGCATCCCATGACCCACAATGCACTTCTGCCATGACCCTCCCCCGCCGAATTCTTATTGGTTGACGTGTGAGTGACGATTGCTGACGTGTGTGTGACGATTGCTGCCATTTGCTTCGTCTCTTACGTGAATGAGATAAATAATATTATTTGATATTTTACGGTAATGTGTTAATAGGAAAAGTTCGGGGAAGCCATGGAAAACGACTTCCGGACGGCTTCGAAGCGATTCTGGACCACCATCCGCCGCCTCAGGAAGGGGAAGCAGTGCACTATCAACGCCGTGTATGGTGAGGATGGTGTTCTGCTGACCTCGACTGCGGATGTTGTGGATCGGTGGAGGGAATACTTCGAAGACCTCCTCAATCCCACCAACACGTCTTCCTATGAGGAAGCAGTGCCTGGGGAATCTGTGGTGGGCTCTCCTATTTCTGGGGCTGAAGTTGCTGAGGTAGTTAAAAAGCTCCTCGGTGGCAAGGCCCCGGGGGTGGATGAGATCCGCCCGGAGTTCCTTAAAACTCTGGATGCTGTGGGGCTGTCTTGGTTGACAAGACTCTGCAGCATCGCGTGGACATCGGGGGCGGTACCTCTGGATTGGCAGACCGGGGTGGTGGTTCTTCTCTTTAAGAAGGGGACCGGAGGGTGTGTTCTAACTATCGTGGGATCACACTCCTCAGCCTTCCCGGTAAGGTCTATTCAGGTGTACTGGAGAGGAGGCTACGCCGGATAGTCGAACCTCGGATTCAGGAGGAACAGTGTGGTTTTCGTCCTGGTCGTGGAACTGTGGACCAGCTCTATACTCTCGGCAGGGTCCTTGAGGGTGCACGGGAGTTTGCCCAACCAGTCTACATGTGCTTTGTGGACTTGGAGAAGGCATTCGACCGTGAGTATGGGATATCGGACTGTCTGATTGTGGCGGTCCGCTCCCTGTATGATCAGTGTCAGAGCTTGGTCCGCATTGCCGGCAGTAAGTCGGACCCGTTTCCAGTGAGGGTTGGACTCCCCAAGGCTGCCCTTTGTCACCGATTCTGTTCATAACTTTTATGGACAGAATTTCTAGGCGCAGTCAAGGCGTTGAGGGGATCTGGTTTGGTGGCTGCAGGATTAGGCCTCTGCTTTTTGCAGATGATGTGGTCCTGATGGCTTCATCTGGCCAGGATCTTCAGCTCTCACTGGATCGGTTCGCAGCTGAGTGTGAAGTGACTGGGATGAGAATCAGCACCTCCAAGTCCGAGTCCATGGTTCTCGCCCAGAAAAGGGTGGAGTGCCATCTCCGGGTTGCGGAGGAGACCCTGCCCCAAGTGGAGGAGTTCAAGTACCTCGGAGTCTTGTTCACGACTGAGGGAAGAGTGGATCGTGAGATCGACAGGCGGATCGGTGCTGCGTCTTCAGTAATGCAGACGCTGTATCGATCCATTGTGGTGAAGAAGGAGCTGAGCCGGAAGGCAAAGCTCTCAATTTACCGGTCGATCTACGTTCCCATCCTCACCTATGGTCATGAGCTTTGGGTTATGACCGAAAGGACAAGATCACGGGTACAAGCGGCCGAAATGAGTTTCTTGCGTCGGGTGGCGGGGCTCTCCTTTAGAGATAGGATGAGAAGCTCTGTCATCCGGGGGGGAGCTCAAAGTAAAGCCGCTGCTCCTCCACATCGAGAGGAGCCAGATGAGGTGGTTCGGGCATCTGGTCAGGATGCCACCCGAACGCCTCCCTAGGGAGGTGTTTAGGGCATGTCCGACCGGTAGGAGGCCACGGGGAAGACCCAGGACACGTTGGGAAGACTATGTCTCCTGGCTGGCCTGGGAACGCCTCGGGATCCCCCGGGAAGAGCTGGACGAAGTGGCTGGGGAGAGGGAAGTCTGGGCTTCCCTGCTTAGGCTGCTGCCCCCGCGACCTGACCTTGGATAAGCGGAAGAAGATGGATGGATGGATGGATGTTAATAATTTCACACATAAGTTGCTCCGGAGTATATGTCGCACCCACGGCCAAACTATGAAAAAAACTGCGACTTATAATCCGAAAAATACGGTATATCATAAATCAGCATAAAATATCCTTAACATCCTGAACATTTGTCTACTCGTGGTGTCATATAAAACACACTTTAAGAAAGTATTTATCCAAATGGTTTCTTATTGGTATTCATTTAAGACAAATGGAAAACAAAATAACAGGATAGTTGTGAGAGGGTGCGCTCCACCACACAGCTGTAGATGCGTCTAAGGATGAAGCCTTCTCGTCCAGCACGCCGCAGCTTCCTGAGCAAGAAGAGACGTTGGTGGGCCTTCTTAGGCAGACAGGAAGTGCTGTGGTTCCAGGTGAAGCCACTAGATGGATGAACCCCAAGGTACCTGAAGATGGAGACCATTTTCACATCTGCTGCTTTGATTTGTGGGGGGGGAAGGAAGTTGTCTGACCAAAGTCCACCATCATATCCATTTGTTGCTTTTGCACCAATCCACCAGATGTTCTACCTTTGTACTTAGACTCATCGTTGGCTTGGATGCGTCCTACTACTGCTGCGTCATCCACTATATGACAGCATGGGGTGTTTAGCAGTGCGGTCATAAGTCAGTAGTGTGAAGAGGAGGGGGCTCAGCACACATCCTTGTGAGGAGCCAGTGCTGAGGGTGATGGAAGAGGAGACAGTGTTCTGGATCCTGGCAGTCTGTGGTCTGTTGAACAGGCAACTATTGATTAGTTTGATCCCTTCTGCCACCTAGCTAGAAGCTTATGTATTGTTCAAGCATAAATAAAGACGATGTACACACACAGCCTCCCTGACATATAACCCCAAGGTGGTCCATCAATCTATTTGGGAGAAGCTAGATTAATTGCAGACTCGTAGTGTGAATGTGAGTGTGACTGACTGGTTGTTTATCGATATTGTCTGCTGTGGACATTTGTGTTTTGCATAACAAAGCCATTTTTGTATGCCTGAATATCAGGGCCGGCCCGTGGCATAGGCCGTATAGGCAAATGCTAAGGGCGCCGTTAATCAGGGGGCGCCACGCCAGTGTCACAAATGTTGGAGAAAAAAAAAAAAAAAAAGTTGTTACTATTATTTCTAAATACAAAAAATAATCCCACGTTAATTAAAATGCAAAGTAAAGCCTATTTAATAGAAATATTATTTGTTACAACATTACGCCCCCCCTCCCCCCGCACGGTGCGCCCCCTCCCTTCCCGTATCCTGACTCTTTATGGACGTCACCGCATCAAAAAATCAACACAAGATGTCAAAACGGCCAAAACTGTCAGGTGCCCAGGGAAGAAAAAAGACAAAAGAAGAGGAGGAGAAACGAGAAAAAGACAGAGGTAGCAGGGAGGTAACGTTAGCCTACATGAAATTATTTGTCTGTTACAGAATGTGATAGTAACCTGGCTTTTTAGCATTAAGCTAATGTTACATGATTCGGCAATTGCTAATCAATAAATAGATAGTTCTGTTTTAACGTCGGGCTAAATTGTTATGGAAAATAATAATGTAACGTTAGGTAATTACAGTACTCCCACCTTACATTCCTCAGGAACATTTGTATTAGATTTTTTAAGCAGGTGTTTTCTGTTTACATTGTTATTGCCTTCTGGTTAGCTAATGTTTGCCCTGCAGGTAATAGTCACTTTTCCACCCCTTTATATATTAGGTATAGTTGTAAGCCTAGTTGTTAAAGTGCACATCATTAATGTTAATTAAGCAATATCACATGAGAGGGAATGCTGTTTTTTAATTTGAGCACTGCTGTGATTCGGTTAAAGATAATCATAACATAACATTGTCATATAATATGTTAATTTGCTTTCTTTAAGTAAAAAAAAAGTTCAAAGACATAGCTATTCGGTTTCTTGTGAGTATATACACTTCACTGCCGATGTGGGGGGGCGCCACCTAAAATCTTGCCTAAGGCGCCAGATTGGTTAGGGCCAGGCCTGCTGAATATGTAACTCTATAACTGTAGAGGACATTGCTTCTCAGAAGGATATGTCTATATTTGCCCTGTGAATTGGCTAGCAACCATTCAAGGTGCACCCCATCTCTTGCCCAAAGTCAGTTGTGAGATGTTCCAGTTCAATAGGAGCAAGGGATCCAAATATTACTTCCCCCAGTGCAGGGGTCAGCAAACCGCGGCTCTTTAACGCCGCCATGCTGGCTCCCTGGACCTCTTTCAGAGATGTGTGAAAATGGAAAAAGATGAAAATAATATATATTTTTGGTTTTAATATATTTTCTGTAGGAGGACAAACATGACACAAACATTCCTAATTGTTAGAAATCCCACTGTTCATATAAAACATGCTTCACTGATGAGAGTATTTGGCGTGCACCGTTTTGTCCTACTAATTTCAGCTATCCCTGAACTCACCGCAGTTTGTTTACATGTACAACTTTCTCCGACCCGGTCACAGAAAGACATGTTTTATGCCACTCCTTCTTTGTCTAATTTTGTCCACCAAACCTTTTATGCTGTGCGTCAATGCAGAAAGGTGAGCTTTGTTGATGTTATTGATTTGCTGGAGTGCTAATCAGGTATATTTGGTCAAAGCATGACTGCAAGCTAATCGATGCTAACATGCTATTTAGGCTAGCTTTATGTATGTATTGCATCATTATGCCTCGTTTGTAGGTATATTTGAGCTCATGTAATTTCCTTTACTTATGTCCTCTGTGTATTTATCTTATATTTGCATGTCTCATAACACATTATCTGTATGTAATATTGGCTGCATTTCTGTGTTGTCTGTGTGCCAGTTGTTCCAGACCACAGCAAACGTTACCCAGCTCGCAAAGATTGTAATAAATCCATTAGAAGAAGACAGCCTGCCGTTTCCTTTTACTTGGACACACACATCTATACCGTTGGCCATTCTGAGCCAGTAATTTCCAGAACTTATCTCATCCTGTGAGAAGCCTCCGTTTTACTAATGATTTCCAATGTTGTAAAAATGTGTAGAATAAAAATTACAATATAACATTTTTGTCAAAGAAGATTTGCGTCAGCTTGCGACACATACTCATTTTGATAGTAGGCTAATATAGCTCATATAGACACTTACATCATGTGTTGTCTTCATTATAACACTTATATAAGGCTTTTAATTTTTTGCGGCTCCAGACATTTTTTAATTTTTAATTTTTGGTCCACATTGGCTCCTTCAACATTTTGGGTTGCCGACCCCTACCCTAGTGCACATCTTACCGTTTCCCTTTTGGTCTCAGCAATGATACACAAACCGTTGCCATGGCCTTTTTGCAATTCACTAAAAAGGAAATTAGGTTTTTGATTTTCATGTCCATTTCATCTTCTGGCAGACTGACTGTTCAGTTGACTGGCAGACTGATGACGATTGATGTAATCCTCTATCACCGGCTGTGTACTACTCTGCCAAAGTGTGCCACAGGGATTAAGGATCCCTCCCCTCTTCTGCATGTGTTTGCTTGGCTACATTTACAACGTCCTGCTTTATTTGGTCCACTGACTCCAAAGCACAGCAAAGCAGCAGATATCAACATAAGAGAAAGGACTTGAGTTCACACAAATTTCACTTTACAAAATGGTATCATGTTTTAACATTGGTTGTCTGTTTATTTGTATATGTATATATACATATATATATATATGTATATATATATATATATATATATATATACATATATATATATATATATATATATATATATATATATATATATATACATGTATATATACATGTATATATATATATATATATATATATATATATATATATATATATATATATATATATATATATATATAAATGTGTATATATATATATATATATATATATATATATATATATATATATATATATATATATATATAAATGTGTATATATATATATATATATATATATATATATATATATATATATATATATATATATATATATATATATATATATATATATATATATATATATATATATATATATATATATATATATATATATACTACCGTTCAAAAGTTTGGGGTCACATTGAAATGTCCTTATTTTTTAAGGAAAAGCACTGTACTTTTCAATGAAGATAACTTTAAACTAGTCTTAACTTTAAAGAAATACACTCTATACATTGCTAATGTGGTAAATGACTATTCTAGCTGCAAATGTCTGGTTTTTGGTGCAATATCTACATAGGTGTATAGAGGCCCATTTCCAGCAACTATCACTCCAGTGTTCTAATGGTACAATGTGTTTGCTCATTGGCTCAGAAGGCTAATTGATGATTAGAAAACCCTTGTGCAATCATGTCCACACATCTGAAAACAGTTTAGCTCGTTACAGAAGCTACAAAACTGACCTTCCTTTGAGCAGATTGAGTTTCTGGAGCATCACATTTATGGGGTCAATTAAACGCTCAAAATGGCCAGAAAAAGAGAACTTTCATCTGAAACTCGACAGTCTATTCGTGTTCTTAGAAATGAAGGCTATTCCACAAAATTGTTTGGGTGACCCCAAACTTTTGAACGGTAGTGTATATATATATATATACATAATGTATATACAGTATATGTATATATACTGTATGTGTATATATGCATATGTATATATATGTGTATCTATGTATATATATATATATATATATATATATATATATATATATATATATATATATATATATATATATATATATATATATATATATATATATATATATATATTTATGATTTCTACTGTAACACTCCTAAACCATCAACTTGAGCTGCATGCAGTGATGACAGATTCATCTTGGCCTGTTGGGTCTCTTTGAGGGATACAGGAAGTACATGCTACCTGACTTGAATCCTAAATAAATAATAACCTCGGTTTCTTCACAGAGTGTAACATTTTCTGACATTAAGGACCACTCTCTCATTCCACTCCATTAATCCTTTCAGTCTTTTCAGACTTACTGTAATATTTATTTCAGTCAGTCGCCTCCGATGCAGGCTGCATATAGGTTAGTTTATTTTAGGTCACGTATGGTATTGTTATTATGCTTTTGGTATTCCAAATTACTTTAATCTCATGTTATTGTACATACTTTTTCTCTGTTAGTTGATGTTTAGCAATGATTCACAATGTTCTGCATTTCAGGATAGAATAGACTTTATTTATCCCGCAATAAGGAAATTATGTGGTTGGAGTGCAGATTTTAAAAGTAGGCCAAAAATAAGGTAAAACACATGAAAACAAGAGAGAAACATTAAAGAACACAAATGACATACAATATATTAAAAGAACACAAGCTGATGCAGCCAGATACCCCTTTCTACATACAGCTACAAAAAAAACAAACAAAAAAAAACATAAAATTATTAATAAACAATACATATTGCACACAAACGATTGCACCATGCATAGACAAACAACAAAACAAAACAAAAACACCATCTTAACACTCATATACAAACCCCGTTTCCATATGAGTTGGGAAATTGTGTTAGATGTAAATATAAACGGAATACAATGATTTGCAAATCCTTTTCAACCCATATTCAATTGAATGCACTACCGTTAGCGGGTGAATTTGAGAACACATACAGGTGAGAGACAGTTGCGATAGCCACTCAGATCACAAGTTGTTGACAGTAGCCTATCCAAGTAGCCTGATGTTAATGAGACTGTGATTGGATACTCACTTTTCATTCCAAAGTGAGTATTCATTCGCAAGTTGCAATTTAGCAGGAAGCGGGAAGTGTTGCGCCGTAACTCACAAAGAAGGAGAACCAAACGTTGATTAGGTGGCAGATATATGTTTGCAAGGCCATTTTCAAGGAGGATATTTAAAGAGAAACTACATCTTGTGAGACCATGTCAACCAAACACAGAAGCTAGCTCAGCTGTCCCAGTGATGAAATGGGGAAATCCCCGCCATTTCCACTCGACTACAATGGGTACAACTGGCTTATACGCCGTCGAATGGGTTCTACAAATTGTGAGTTCAAATATTGCATTTCTTTATTTTTTCACGTTTAATATGTTATTTTCAATTTTAAATTTGACAGTACCACATAAGATATGTTTTATTTGCTGATGCGGGTTTATTGGTTTTTAAATACACCTGAAAATAACCAATTTTGTACACTGTTGAGGTGTTTCAATGCAAAGTAGTGCGTAAATGTGTTTCGGTATAGTATTTCTCCAGCAATGGTCATGTGGTGACATAAATGATGGTATTTTGAGAGGTAATCATTGAAGACGGACATCACTGAAGGCCTAAGTGGGAAACGCGCGGCCCGCCACTGGTAAATACGGTACCATTTGATTTTACGTGAATCGTTACCTGATAGTACCGACGGACGGAGTCTCCTTGCTCCAGGTTTCACAGTACAGTACAATGTTCTTTGCTCTCTATGCTTAATTATAATGACCATACAGCTGATGTGACCCTCCAAAAACTCCAGACTTGTCTCCCAGAAGCTTGTGAATTAGCATTTTGGAAAATTCCATTGAAAAAAAAAAATGTTAGTTTCGAGTTCGTTCATTTACAATTATTGGTATTTTTTGGCTGGTATTTTTCTTTCACAGAAAGGTACCAACCCATTATCGGCGGTCACTCGAACGGGTATGACGATCCTCCTGGTAGGGGTGTATCCCTTTATGGAGGATGCCTGTGCGTGACTTTGTTTTACGTGGGGAGACTGGTGCACAGACAGTCACCACACGATCCTTGACAGAATCGGGTCAGGGTCCAGTGGCATGGAGTCCAAGACGACTGGGGACCCTTTTCTGCTGCAGCCTTCTTCCGCCATTGCAGCCGTTGTGGTAGTTCTTAAATCTACCGTCTTCCGCCTGCTCCGCCGTTGAGGTCTTCACCGTATCCCTGGCTAGGGGGTAGTCATGTACTAGGCCTTTGCCAAGGGCCACCTGGGGTAACAGTAGTAAAGGGGTTAACCTCCTCGTGCCCCAAGACCCCATAGAGGAGCCTCCACTGACGGATGCACTTTAACGTCATGCCCAGGACACAAAGGTACCAACTATTGTATCCACGTCTACAGAATATCTATGAATATCCACTCTAAAGCATTAATAGACAAATCATGTCATTGATGCTACACTACATATGTTTGTGTTTAATACCTGCTGAGTAATTCCTACTGTACTTCTCTATTACAGTAAAATGCTTTTTGATAAGAAATAACGTGCTGAAAAGAAATGAAATTACCGAAGGCATATATGAATATTGGGAAAATCTCTGGGTTTTTTTTTTTTTTTTTTTTTTTTTGTCCTGTCCTGCTTCTCAGGCAAATCATATAGTAGATGTAGATGCCCATATCGGCTGTTCAGATTTACTTTACAAAAGAGAAGTGTAGGATACATCTCTTGTTGCCTTATCTGTATTTGACTTTATTAAATGTATTTATATTATTGTTTATTATTGGGGTTTTTTTAAAAGAAAGAAAAAAATGACTTCCTGTGCTGGTTGCTCAGACAAACAATGAATATCATTATGACAGCCCATAATTATGGTCACATCTGTGTTTGTGTGTGTGTTTCATACCAACCTGAACATGCTTCTAATGAGTACACAAGACGTGTTCCTTATGTTCATGCCCTTACTAGTGATTCCTACACACACTGACCATGACATCATGGTGTACACACGCAAAGATGGGATTTGAGATGGAAAGTAAATCCCTGCTGAATTGTTACAATAAAACTATACATGCACGTTTCATGCTCAATTCAGACCTTTTGAACTTTGCTGACAAAAATAAATGTGATTGTGTAGTTTGTTTGTGTCTCTTCATGGTGAATGAGATTTATCAATTAAAAAAAAAAAAGGTTCATGTAGTCATACCTTTTTAAGTGTAGAGGAGTAAAGGAGAATTGTGTTTTTCTCGGGGTTGTTAGGAGAGGCTTTGGCTGTTTTGGCTAAAATTCCTCCATCAACAATATATAAAACTTTTTTAAACATGATATGATTACACTTTCACTATTCAACACGTCCAAAAAATGAGCAGGAAGTTATTTATTAAGTGTGTTTCCTCCCTTTGTTTATCTCCCACTATTTTATAGATGATTTGGAGTGAAAGATATTCAGCTTCTTCTGTGATGAACGAAAAAATATGCAACATGCAACTATTAAAAGGAGATAAAATAAGAATATTACAATTTAATGACTACAAAAAGTTGTGCAGAAATTGTTATTCATTATATTTTATGTAATACGTATCCTGAACTATTAAAGTTAAAGTTAAAGCACCACTGATAGTCACACACACACTAGGTGTGGTGAAATAAACCTCTGCATTTGACCCATCCCCATGTTCACCCCCTGGGAGGTGAGGGGAGCAGTGAGAAGCAGCGTGCACCACGCTCGGGAATACAAATATGGTGAGGGGAGTAGTGAGCAGCAGCGGTGGCCGCGCTCGGGAATATTTTTTGGTGATTTCAACCCCCAATTCCAACCCTTGATGCTGAGTGCCAAGCAGGGAGGTAATGGGTCCCATTTTTATAGTCTTTGGTATGACTCGGCCGGGGTTTGAACTCACGACCTACCAATCTCAGGACGGACACTCTAACCACAAGGCCACTGAGCAGATATATTATTATTATTATTATTATTATTATTATTATTATTGATATATTACATACTTTTTTAAGGTATTAAATATTTGTTCTCTCTACTCATATTTCAATGGCAAAGATAACAATGCTGTCTTAGTGGAGGCAGCGTGTTCAACTTCATGTTGTTCTCTGTACAACACAAACTAGCTGAGACTCAATCAACAGAATGTCAACATAAAGTTAAAGTTAAAGTCCCATGGATCGTCTCACACACACACTAGGTGTGGTGAAATATGTCCTCTGCATTTGACCCATCCCCATGTTCACCCCCCTGGGAGGTGAGGGGAGCAGTGAGCAGCAGCGTGCGCCACACTTGGGAATACCAAATATGGTGATTTAACCGCCGATTCCAACCCTTGATGCTAGGAGGCAATGGGTCCCATTTTTTATAGTCTTTATAGTCTTAATTAAACATGCAATAGTTGCGGATCCAAATTAAAGTTTAGGTATGGGCTCCATTGAATATTGTTGTTGTATTCAAAAATATGTTAGACCAGGGCTGTCCCTCCAGTGAAGCCATTTGTCGCCCGCAGCTCGTTTTTTTATTGGCCCGTGACACATTCTAAAGACACAATAATTAGATTAGAACACTACACACACACACAAAAAATAAAAATTGGAACCAGCCCAAATCCCCCTCTCTCCCAAAATGGGCCCTGAAACTAAATTTGCCAACGACCTGTGCGTCCTACTGTGAACAGTTTGTTGATTTCCAGGTGTCATGTCATGAGTAAGTTCATGAGTTTGCTAAAGCCCTCGGAAATATTTTAATTGGATGAATAATATTAACATAAGTAAAAAATAATAATAATAGTAAGACATTAGTTTGCTTTAAGATACATTTTGGTTCACGTAGTTTTTATACTGATCTGTCTTTTAAGTTCAAACGAGGGTTGTACGGTATACCGGTATTAGTATAGTACCGCGGTACTAATTAATCATATTCGGTACTATACCGCCTCTGAAAACTAAAGTAAAGTAAGTTTCTTACAAGTATCATCCCTGCAGGACGAGGAATAGCCAAACATGCTTCACTACACACCGTAGCTCACCGGCGTCAAAATGTAAACAAATGCCATTGGTGGATCTACACCTGACATCCACTGTAATGATACCAAGTACAGTAGAGTATCTAGTCGATACTACTATGATTACTTCGATATTTTTTGGCATCACAACATCTTCTTTTGTTTTTTTTAAATTTATAATATGTTTATAAACTCAGGAAATATGTTCCTGGACACATGAGGACTTTGAATATGACCAATGTGTGATCCTGTAACTACTCGGTATCAGATTGATATCCAAATTTGTGGTATCATCCAAAACTAATGTAAAGTATCCAAACAACAGAAGAATAAGTGATTATTACATTTTAACAGAAGTGTAGATAGAACATGTTAAAAGAGAAAGTAAGCAGATATTAACAGTAAAAGAACAGGTAGATTAATAATTCATTTTTCATTTAATTCATTCATTTTGGGGATGGCGTGGCGTGGTTGGGAGAGTGGCTGTGGCAGCAACCTGAGGGTTCCTGGTTTCGATCCCCACCTTCTACCAACCTAGTCACGTCCGTTGTGTCCTTGAGCAAGACACTTCACCCTTGCTCCTGATGGGTCGTGATTAGGGCCTTGCATGGCAGCTCCCGCCATCAGTGTGTGAATATGTGTGTTAATGGGTGAATGTGGAAATAGTGTTAAAGCGCTTTGAGTACCTTGAAGGTAGAAAAGCGCTATACAAGTATAAACCATTTACCATTTACCATTTTCTACCACTTGTCCTTAATAATGTTGACAAAATAATAGAACGGGAAATGACACAATATGTTACTGCATACATCAGCAGACTAAATTAAGAGCCTTTGTTTGCTTACTTACTACTAAAAGACAAGTTGTCTTGTACAAACCCCGTTTCCATATGAGTTGGGAAATTGTGTTAGATTTAAATTTAAACGGAATACAATGATTTGCAAATCATTTTCAACCCATATTCAATTGAATGCACTACAAAGACAATATATTTGATGTTCAAACTCATAAACTTTATATATTTTTTGCAAATAATAATTAACTTCGAATTTCATGGCTGCAACACGTGCCAAAGTAGTTGGGAAAGGGCATGTTCACCACTGTGTTACATGGCCTTTCCTTTTAACAACACTCAGTAAACGTTTGGGAACTGAGGAGACACATTTTTTAAGCTTCTCAGGTGGAATTCTTTCCCATTCTTGCTTGATGTACAGCTTAAGTTGTTCAACAGTCCGGGGGTCTTCGTTGTGGTATTTTAGGCTTCATAATGCGCCACACATTTTCAATGGGAGACAGGTCTGGACTACAGGCAGGCCAGTCTAGTACCCACACTCTTTTACTATGACGCCACGTTGATGTAACACGTGGCTTGGCATTGTCTTGCTGAAATTAAGCAGGGGCGTCCATGGTAACGTTGCTTGGATGGCAACATATGTTGCTCCAAAACCTGTATGTACCTTTCAGCATTAATGGCGCCTTCACAGATGTGTAAGTTACCCATGACTTGGGCACTAATACACCCCCATACCATCACAGATGCTGACTTTTCAACTTTGCGCCTATAACAATCCAGATGGTTCTTTTCCTCTTTGGTCCGGAGGACACGACGTCCACAGTTTCCAAAAACTATTTGAAATGTGAACTCGTCAGACCACAGAACACTTTTCCACTTTATATCAGTCCATCTTAGATGAGCTCAGGCCCAGCGAAGCCGACGGCGTTTCTGGGTGTTTCTGGGTTATCGGAGCAGCACCTGCGTTATCCTTCCTGACCAACACGGATAACCGGCCTAAGGCGCTGTAGAATCAATAGGACTCACCCACCAATCCTACAGTACATCGTGTCTGGTCAGTCCATATAGTTTCACCAAGGCTCTACCATACGGAGCCCTTAAATCTATCCATCTATACTGCAGCAAATTTCCAAATTCGTGACAACTTGGCTCAGTTGATCTCCTTTACCGGAGTCACTGAACGATCACCTTATATCAGGCTTTTTACCCGGCTGCAGTTTCCACATAGACAGATACGTAGGACCTTCATAGACGTCATAAATTTGTGTGGGCCAAATGTCACACCAGTTAGCAAACCTTGCCTTAAATTTCGCTGTGTCCAACTCCGGCTAACCTAATGTACTTGCAGAAAAAAGCATCCTCTGCCGACAACGACAGAGGATGAAGAGGTTAAAAGAAATTTTTCGTCTCACATCGTCTATGCTTCAAAAACACTCCAAACCACCAAAATTCTATTAACAATCCCCTTATAGCTAAAAACAAGAAATCATAAGTTTTCAACAAACACACAGACAAATGATCACATATAAAACAACTCAATCCAGCCATAATTTACCCCATTCCAGGTTGTTTTTGGAGAACCTGACTAAACCTATCTTTTATCAAAAACAGATTCAGCAATTAGTCTTATCGATCCTGCTCTCTCCAGGAAGAAAATGTTTACACTTTAAGCAAACTGCTTACCTTGTGATGCGCGCGTGCAACACACTGTCTGCCTGACAGAGAGAGTGGGAGCGGCTGTCGACCTGTAGCTTCTGGGCCATCCTGTTCGTGACGCCAATTTGTGTAGTGGATTGTCCGAAGCTTAAGCAGGCAACAAAAGTAGTTTAGTACAACAAATTTATCTACCCATTATCAGAAGTGCAGGTTGAATTGAGTTGGCCGTGCAGACAGACCACATGTACTCCAGAGCAAACAAGACACACACAAGCGAAAATCACTGACTAGTTCCGGTCTTCTGCCATTTTTTATATGTCTCTTGTGCGTCACTGTTTTTTATCTCGTGCGTCACTGTTTTTATCTAGTGCGTCATGATTGTTTTGTTTTGGTTTGTCTGTTCCAAAACAACCTCGTATCTCTTAGTCATATTTGGAAAATCTAAACATTCTGTAGACAGGTTGGCATAACTCCATATTCACCTTTGTCCCACAACTGGTCCATTCAATGGCACAAAATAGAAGAGAATTGAAAATGAGCGGACATTCTTGACAGACAAGAAATATAGGTCAAAAGGTCAGAAATTCTACGACATTGATAAACGGTTTTCGCCTTGCATAGGAGAGTTTTAACTTGCATTTACAGTTAGCGACCAACTGTAGTTACTGACAGTGGGTTTCTGAAGTGTTCCTGAGCCCACGTGGTGATATCCTTTACACACTGATGTCGCTTGTTGATGCAGTACAGCCTGAGGGATCGAAGGTCACAGGCTTAGCTGCTTACGTGCAGTGATTTCTCCAGATTATCTGAACCCTTTGATGATATTACGGACCGTAGATGGTGAAATCTCTAAATTCCTTGCAATAGCTGGTTGAGAAATGTTTTTCTTAAACTGTTGTCTTTGTAGCATATTCAACTGAATATGGGTTGAAAATTATTTGCAAATCATTGTATTCCGTTTATATTTACATCTAACACAATTTTCCAACTCATATGGAAACGGGGTTTGTATGTTCACTATTTTATTTAAGGACAAACTTGCAATAACAAACATATGTTTAATGTACCGTAAGATTTTTTGTTAAAATAAAGCCTATAATGCAATTTTTTTGTGGTCCCCTTTATTTAGAAAAGTAGCGAAAAGTATCGAAATACATTTTGGTACCGGTACCAAAATATTGGTTTCGGGACAACACTAGTTTAAACACCCCTGTGTTAGACAAAGCATATATTTTTTGTTACATTTTTTTTTTAAATTTTGCATCCATAAGTACGGATGTCTAATATCTGGGCAAAGCTGCAAGAGTTCACCATCAATGTGTAAAAAGCATCTCACGACGTCAACACATCTGTCAGTGGGCAGCCCCACTGGGTTACTCCACCTCCTCATTTATTCATCCCTCCCTACTTCCATCTGCCCCCGCCATCCCACAAGCCACCCATCTGCTTCTCTCAAACTAATAACCCCAGCTCTCCCAAACCCGCGTCACACACCCCCCCATCCACCGCATCACTTCTGGACGCTCCCCCTGCGACAGGACAAATGGTACGGTCCTGCACACACACACACACAACACAGTGGGAGAGGTGGACTCTACCACTGTGCATCAGATAGGAAGGTGGCGGCAGGGAGGAGTGCAGCAAAGAGAGCGAGACCAGATGATGGGGAGAGAAAGAGGCAGGATCTATCATGTTTAATCCCTCAGCTCTGTCTGCGCCTTGACAAAGTGATGCCCTCCATGCGTACGCTACCTTACGCTTATTCTGAGGGTGATAAATGACAGTAGAGTAGAGATTTGTTGTGAGACTGGGACATCACTGAGTACTCCTAAACTTCACTTTGACTCCATTCTGGTAAGTCAACTATTTGTTTAAATTGCTGTTGAAAAAATTTAAAAACTGTTAAAAAGAAAATATATATATATATATACAGTATATATATATATATATACAGTATATGTATATATATATACAGTATATATATATATATATATATATATATATATATATATATATATATATATATATATATATATATATATATATATATATATATATATATACAAACACAATATTCAATGGATGTGTCACTGCATTGCATCATATAACAAGTGTGATATGTTTGGATATTGTTTTATCATGCAGAGTGTATGCTGTATTATAATAATAATAAGATCTGGTGTATTCTTTATATTTGCATGCACACAAGTCAAACGCATTGTGACCAGCATGCATTTGGGATCTTTCACTTGCTGTCCAAGTAATACAAACATGACTCCAATGTATTCATAACAGACATGCACGGTAGCATCTGTTCAGCGGTGATTGCTTGCCAACGTTATATAATCAATGCATTTCTCGCATCTCCAATTACTGTACATTTCTTATACTATAACCATGCTTTAATTTTTATTTTGCATGCCCCTCTCTTGATCTTAGCCTAAATCTTTTTAAAATCATGTAGGACAGCCATTGCTACCTCTGCCATGTTCTAAACCTCAAGTTGAATTTCTTCTTACAAATCTTTTTAGTTGACGAAAAAAAAAGAAACATTTTTTCACAAAATAATCCAAACGCCTAAACATAAATTGTGTGCTGTTGCGGCCCTGAGTCATACAGTAGTGTACTTTGATATTAATTTTAACAACAGGCCTACAAGATCGGTAGGTCGTGAGTTCAAACCCCGGCCGAGTCATACCAAGGACTATAAAAATGGGACCCATTACCTCCCTGCTTTGCACTCAGCATCAAGGGTTGGAATTGGGGATCAAATCACCAAAATGATTCCCGAGCCTCCCAGGGGCCAAAACAAGGAGATTGGTCAAATGCAGAAGTTAATTTCACCACACCTAGTGTGTGTGTGTGACTATCAGTGGTACTTTAAATAATTGTTCTTTTACCTGCACTTCGCCCGCCGTCGCTGCACCCTGGGGTCCAAACCAATACGGATCCTGACATCTACTTTTTTTTGGTGCCTTCCATTAGGGCTGGGCGATATATTCAGTTTGTAAGATACAGTGATATATTTTTAAACAAGATATGAATTTAAAAAATATCGTAGTACAATTTATTTCAGGTTAAAATGACCAAACGCTGCTTATTTGTTGTGTTCCTTGTTCTCCCCAGCTGCCCTATCCCTCTCAGGGGCTACTAAACCCCTCCTCTTCCTTCTTCCAAGACATGCTTGCACATATAAGAACATCCATGATTGGTTGGTTGTTTGCTATGATGAGTCACGATTGGTTGAGATTAGGCCAATCAGAGGCAAGATAGGGCGGGTCATGGAACCAGGAAGTGAAATCACAACAGACATCCCAAATGACGACGAGAGAGCGATTTATATATTAAACAAAGTAGTGGAATATGGCGGAGGGATTCTCTTCTTTAGATTTTTGTTTTAGCGATGTAGACCACGTCCAGGAAACCCACAATGTGTCTACTTGGCCACATTTGGACAAATGTATGCGTCTGGATAAAACATTCATTCGGGTTGTTTACCATGTAAGCCCAAATCAAAACTGTTCTCCAGTTGCCAAGCCGGACATTTTTCGCACGATAAATGCTGCCAAAAATGTATGCCGAAGTGAGGAAGATCATAGCCGCACAATTAAGCTAAGTGACTTACTTGGCGCCGACCATAACCGTACGTGTGTGACAGTCCATTACATCGTCAACTGGGAATTAAAAAGTGCCTGCAAATGTATTTTCTATCTGCGTTTGATACATTTTGTATTATTTGCACAGTTATGTTATTTATTTTACGTACAGTAGAAATAATATTTTTCTATTTTATTTATGTTACGTAATTCTGTGCTACTTAAACAGTTTTTTCTCTGTGCTGTCAATACCCATCTTGACTAACTGGGTTAATAAAAGTGCCACTGACTGTATACAGTACAGTTGTCGTTCACTTCAATTTCACTGAATTTCGCTCAAAATTAACATCTTTATATGTATACTTTCACCTGAAAATATATCGAGATATACAGTCAAAATTGTTGGTCACAAAAAAACATTCGTGAAGTTTGGTTCTTTTATGAATTTATTATGGGTCTACTGAAAATGTGACCAAATCTGTTGGGTCAAAAGTATACATACAGCAATGTTAATATTTGGTTACATGTCCCTTGGCAAGTTTCACTGCAATAAGACACTTTTGGTAGCCATTACACAAGCTTCTGGCAAGCTTCTAGTTGAATTTTTGACCACTCCTCTTGACAAAATTGGTGCAGTTCAGCTAAATGTGTTGGTTTTCTGACATGGACTTGTTTCTTCAGCATTGTCCACACGTTTAAGTCAGGACTTTGGGAAGGCCACTCTAAAACCTTCATTCTAGCCCAGTGGTTCTTAACCTTGTTGGAGGTACCGAACCCCACCAGTTTCATATGCACATTCACCGAACCCTTCTTTAGTGAAAAATAAAATGTTTTGTTTTTTTTCAAATTCAAGACAAAGTTATGTATGTTTGGTAACACTTTAGTATGGGGAACATATACTAAGTAACAAAGACCTAATTTTGAGTTATTTGGACACTAGGGGAACATATTCTAAGAAATAAAGACTTAATTTAGAGTTATTTGGTCAGGGTTAGGGTTATAATAAGCCATGCCGAACAAGGCATTAATAAGTACTTAATAATGACTAGTTAAGAGCCAATATGTTACTAATTTGCATGTTAATAAGCAACTAATTAATGGTGAATATGTTCCTCATACTAAAGTGTTACCATGTTTTTTTACTGGTGCATAAAATTAACTGTGCATGAACATCACCTTCTTCAAACAACAAAACCAACACAGTGCATCAACTCACAACAAATTACACACCTGCAAACCAGTCAGCTGTTGCCATGTCCATAATACTCCGATAGGGAGAAGTTTGTATTTGCACGATGAGTCGGGTGTGTTTTGACCTCCGCCGAACCCCTGAGGCCGACTCACCGAACTCCTAGGGTTTGATCGAACCCAGGTTAAGAACCACTGTTCTAGCCTGATTCAGCCATTCCTTTACCACTTTTGACGTGTGTTTGGGGTCATTGTCCTGTTGGAACACCAAGCTGCGCCCAAGACCCAACCTCCGGGCTGATGATTTTAGGTTGTCCTGAAGAATTTGGAGGTAATCCTCCTTTAATCCTACCCTTGACTGGTTTTACAAAACACTGATGCCTAAATTCAAAACAGAGCGAAAGCTTGTAAACAGTTGGACCTGACTTTGGCAAGCAGAAATTGTCAGGAATGGAATAGGAAAATGGATGAGTGGTAAAAATGGAACATGCACGCCAGGAAGAGCAACTAAAAGCTTGTGCTAAAACCATGCTGAGATGTGGAAAGGGTGTGTACCAACAGAAAAGGGGCTTTATACAAGTCACCATCTCTAAGATTTTTCTTGTTTTTTTAAACACTAAAAGCAGATCAATAACCACTAAAAACAAAGTATTGTAGTAAGCATTAACAAACACCTTCACTGTCCTTCAAAACCAGGTGGCCTCAGATCTGATGATGCTGCTGTAATATACTGTACTGTTACTTCAGCTCTGATTTGTTCCAGAACACTGCACTGCTGTGTGTGTGTGTACCTGTGTGCGTATGTTTATATCTATGTCTATGTGTACATGTACGTGTATGCGTATGCATATGAATATGAGTATGTGAATGGGTACGTGTAATGTGTGTGTGTTTGTGCAAGTGCGTGTGCCACAGAGGGAGGTCTTCCCGCTGTAGATAGGAACACGATGCATTATTAATTGTGTCTAAATGACTGGGCTGCCTCTTCAGCTTCCTCTCTTCACATCTATCACAGTCCTAAGCGGGCTTGTTTTTGCCTCTGATCATCACTTGCCGTTTGCAATACTGACATCTTGCTCTCAATCAAAATGCATGAGACTTTCTGCCAACCATGGAGGCTGTGCTATTATACGGCACATAGTATCTGGACCGGCTTTGAGCTTCAAATGTTATATAAACAGCAGCCCCCTCAATCTAAAGCACGAGTCTCCAACAGTAAAAGCTGTAGGGACAGTAGCAGTGCAACAGTCAATATTTTACTACATCATGTGGGTCTGAGTGGTCCAAGTCCTCTGGAGATAAACCTTGAAGCCATTGTCATGTCGCTACTGGTAGATTTGGACAATATGCTAGAGCGGGGGTTGGCAACCCGTGGCTGTAGAGCCGCAAAGCGCCGCCCTAGTGGCTCCCTGGAGCTTTTTCAACAATGTATGTGCGGAAGTCGTTCCCTACCCGTTCCACGGATACCACGTCACAGGAGCCAGGCGTGCCGTTTTAACAGCGTTTTTAATGTACATGTAATGTTAAGAGCAATCTTTTCAGATGTCTCTTCTCTCTAGTCTCTCCCATCTCTCTCCTCCGCTGGCCGCTCACTGTTAAAGACAAAAGATGATTAGATCACCACGTACCACCTGTGAAATCTAATCACCTGCCAGCTGTGTCTCGCCGTCCCGCACATGCCTCGCCCCTGCCCCGCCCCTAGCCGATGGTGTTCCGCCCTCAACACCATTGACAGAGGCGGTGACCTTTGCTCCTGCAAGCGCACTGATCACACTCTCCCTCCACAGTATGAAAATGGAAAAAGATGGGTGAAAAAATATATTTTTTCTTTTAATATGGTTTATTTAGGAGGACATACATGACACAAACCTTCCTAATTGTTAGAAATTCCACTGTTCAACTTAAACATGCTTCCCTGATGAGAGTATTTGGTGAGCGCCGTTTTGTCCTACTAATTTCGATGGTCCATAGTTGTTTTTTTTTACCTGTACAACTTTCTCCGACACTGCCACAAAAAGACTTGTTTTATGCCACTCTTTCTTTGTCTCATTTTGTCCACCAAACTTTTTATGTTGTGCACAAAGTTTGATCTTTGTTGATATTTTTTACTTGTGTGGCGTGCTAATCAGGCATGAATTAGAAATGTCTGCATATGTTATATTATTATTTTATTGTTCCATATTTAACATATTGTGTTGAAGTTTGGGGAAATGTTTATAAAACAAACATAGACCCAATAATTAAACTTCAAAAAAGGGTAAAAAGAATAATACACAAAGTGTGCTACTATGAACCTACCAATCCATTATGCTTAAGTTCTAATGTGTTAATATTTTCAGATATTGTGTTTTTAAAAACAATGGAAATTATGTTTTGAGTAAAGAACAACAGCCTTCCAGCTTGTATTCTTAGTTTATTTCAATTAAGAGGAGAAAACTATAATTAACGGGGGATATTGATTTTTGAAATATGTAAAGTAAGAACGAATATAAAATACAAATGTATTTCAGTTTTAGGAGTTAAATGGTGGAAGCTCAGTGATGAGTTGAAGACATGTAGTTTTTTGTTAATGTCTAAGAAAGCCTTGAAAGGTGAAATAATGGAAAATTATAAAATATAGCAACAATTACTTTCATCCCATTGATTTTTTGAACGACCAAATATGCTTGATAAGCACTCCACACAAGTCACTAACATCAACAAAGCTCACCTTTGTGCATTCACACACAGTATAAAAAGTTTGGTAGACAAAATGAGACAAAGAAGGAGTTGCATCAAACATATCTTTCTCTGGCATCGTTGAAAAAAGTTAAACATGTAAACCAACTACGGTGAGTTCAAGGACGTGCTTGTTAAACATGTAAACAAACTATGTTGAGTTCAAGGACATGCTTGCCAAATACTGTCATCAGTGAAGCATGTTTAATATAAACAGTGAGATTTCTAACAATTAAGAAGGTTTGTGTCATGTTTGTTCTCCTAGACAAACCATATTAAAACAAAAATATATTTTTCCCCCCATCTTTTTCTATTTTCATACGTTTTGAAAAAGCCCCAGGGATCTAGTAGGGCGGCTCTAGAGCCGCAGGTTGCAGAACCCTGGCTTAGACGGTGCCCAGACAAGTGCTTTATAAAAGGACAACATACACATGTTGTCCAAAAACAAAGTATTTTTATTTTTACAGATTTTTTTTTACATGGAAATGGAGCATAACAGTAATGTGAATACAGTAGTACCTCAATTTACAAGCTGAATTGGTTCTGTGACGGCGTTCTTAACTCAAAACACTTGCCCATCACTCCCCTGCCCCAAAAACAGCACAATTTAAAAATGTCTTTAAAAAATCAACAACTTTTAGATATGAAATATTGTATCAAAAACAATACAAGAGAATATACTTTAAAGAACCACAGTTTATAAAGTACTGTAATTTAATATTAATGTACACCATTTACCTTGGAGAGTGGAATTCTACGGTATCTCCTTTGAAGTGCTTCTCTGTCAAACAAACCACCAGCAGTTTTCCCATCTTTCAACGGATAAATCTCTGCAGTTTGGATATTATTTTGACATCGTTGACTAGCGTTATTTGTGCTTCTGCTTAAAGGTGCCATATGTATTAATGTGGGCAGAAATGGTACTGCAATCACAGTCAAAATCCTACTCTCCATGACTGAGGTTGCCAGATACGTAGCCGAATCCGAATCCTACGCCAAAGAACTTCAAATGGCAATCGACAAGGCCTACGCTGTAGTTTTCTCTTGTGTATGCTTCTTGCAAGATGTTTTACTAAGTAATTATGCCACATTTTACTAATGTCGATTAGCCAAATGTATTTGTAAAGTTACGCAGCAATATTTTAATCGAGAGTCAGGACAGATTGTTGGCATTAGCCTGCTAAAATGTCTAGTTTGACCGCACGGACCACTATCAAAACACAAACATAGGCCTACTTTGATGGCAAGCCAACGCCAACAGTAAAATTACCGCCACATTTCGTTCAGCATAACTCCATGTTGCATCCAACCTGACACACTGCATTCTCTTCCATGTACGCACATCACCATCTTTCAGTGCAGAGTGCCATTCTATGAGCCAACCCACGTTACGCAAAAACCATGTTACGCATAAATCATATAGCCTACTACCATGTCAATACACAAAGTAGAAAATCATGACATGTAATGCATTGTATTGTGCCAAGCAAATACCACCCCATATGTGTCTGATGCACATACAGTACCGGAAACCGCAATTAGCCGTGCAAATGTTGGAAAGGCATTTCTTCAGTGTATCAGCATATTGAGAACGAAATAAGCACTGACACTACCCATATCCACATAGGTTTTATTTGTCGAAAATATATTTTGCCCTGTCAGTTGAATGACACATCGACATACATATATTTCCTAAGCATTCGTTGCACGAACATACTAGCTTTGTTAGACAAGATCATAGACTGTTTTGAACAATATGGTTTACATACCAAATGTCCATTTTCATTTATTACAAGTAATAAGAAAACGTAAATGCCTGACTTACCTATCAAGGAAGAAATTAGCAAGTTTGGCGTCAGATAAAAAAAAATCTTCTCTGCCTTCAATCCTCTCCATCTTTCCAAGGCATCCCCGATACAAAACCTTGTTTTGTTCCTGGCTTTGTCATGAATAAGTTGAGAATCGTAACGATGCCTTTTAGATTTACTAAGGTCTGACATGTTTAGTAACTTTACCAGTGGCAGTAGTTCGACGAAGAGGGCGGTGCGTAGCTATTTTTTTCTTTCCAATCGAGGGGAAAAACATGTCTGACAATCTCTAGCTACAGGCTAATGCTAGCGAGTAAAGACAGAACGTTTTTTTGAGCTCACAGGGTTCACCCTAACATTTTGTCTGCCAAGTAATGGTAACCAATTTCTTGCTTGCAACCATAACAATTAGCGAGGAGACAGCTTGAACAATCATAAGTTGGGTCACTCGTAAGTCCAGGTAATATAATGTATATAATGTAAATAAAATGATCTCTGAGTTATAAATTCACTGTTATGAAATCAATCCACAGCCTATTTTGTTATTATTACAGCAAAACCAGAAGCACTACATAAAACAGGTCATGTGAAAAAAAGGTAGGACTTTACAGTACTTTAAATGCATGTATTTGCACAATTTGAGCAGAAATTGGTATGTAACACACAACTCTGGTGGTGTTAGACGTGTCATGATCTCAAGTGACAGTTCCGGTTGCCAATTAGGATGCTTTGTATGCCAACCCTATTCTCTGTCATTTGCTTTGCTACCACAAGCTTAAGTCTTTTCACACGTGGCTGACTGCTCGTCACATGCTGCTGCTTCTTGCGTTTGCTAATTAAAAACAACTTTTTACCTGCACATTGCCTCCTCCCTCTGCATCCTGGGGTCACACCAAGAGCCGACATGCGGCACCGTGACAAGACTACCATTATAGTTGCAGACGTTAGTATTTGTTAGTTAATCTTACATGCAAGAGGATGAACTGAGCAAAATTAAATTGCCGTATTTTCCGCACTATAAGGCGCACCGGATTGTAAGGCGCACCTTCAATGAATGGCCTATTTTAAAACTTTGTTCATATATAAGGCGCAACGCATTACAAGGCGCACCACATTATAAGGCGCATAGAATAGACGCTACAGTAGAGGCTGGGGTTA
The DNA here is from genome assembly GCF_033978785.1 of Entelurus aequoreus. NCBI lineage: Eukaryota > Metazoa > Chordata > Actinopteri > Syngnathiformes > Syngnathidae > Entelurus > Entelurus aequoreus. The sequence goes on from NC_084754.1 coordinate 28,614,844, forward strand.
CTTTATGCATCCCGTAGTTGCGAGACCTGCTGTGGCTCAATATTGGTCCATATATTAGACGCACCGGATTATAAGGCGCACTGTCAGCTTTTGAGAAAATTGGAGGTTTTTAGGTGCGCCTTATAGTGTGGAAAATACGGTACTTACACAACATAACTTTTACAATATCTCCCTCAAGTACTTGTGGCATGTGACTACTAAGTCTGCATCTTTCCAGGGTTTTTGCCTGAGCACTTAGCTAGATGCTCACTGTCGTCTGTGCAGGAGAAAAACTCCCATGACGATTAATTTGTGTATTTATTCCCAAAGCTTTTTTTATACTGAATATTTATATAGTGAATTTCCAAACATTATATTTTTAGCAAACTGATTTTTTTTTCCATGATCTTTTATTCAATTACATTTTCAGCATTATTTGATCCAGCACAAAATTTGAACACAAACAACTCAGTTGCATGAATTTAATGTCAGAATAAAGCTTTGGTAAAAAATAAACATATTAACTTTCATGAATTGATTAAACAAGTTGAAAAACTTATTGGGGTGTTACCATTTAGTGGTCAATTGTACGGAATATGTACTGTACTGTGCAATCTACTAATACAAGTTTCAATCAATGAAACGTCTGACAAGTTTCAATCAATAAACGTCTGACAACCATAACACTGTCACACAGTTGACAATACCTTATTTTAGGGCGGAATGGGAAATAGAGTTGTGCCTTGGCAGATCGCGCTTCAAATATTGCAGCTTCACTACATCGCAGATTTAAAAATAAATGCAATTTTTTAGCATATTTTACAACATTTATGGCATGAATTAAGCATTTTTAAGCATGAAAGTGGCCAAATGACTCAAAACTATCTATACTAAAGTAGGGTTGTACGGTATACCGGTATTAGTATAGTACTGGGATACTAATGAATCATATTCGGTACTATACCGCCTCTAAAAAGTACCAGCCTCCAACCCCCCCCCCCCCCTCCGTCGTCATGCAGTGACAATACTGTTTTACGAGCAGACGAGCAGGGAGAACGGACGCATTTTGGCTTAAAAACTAACGATAAAGGTGAAGCTAAAACACTGAAACGCCCTCAGGAAGAGGTGCTTTAAGACATGGCTAGCTAGCTAGCGGCTAAAGTCCAGCCGCAGTCTGCAATGTTGTAGCTACTTCTAAATCACTAATCCTCGCCTCTGTGGCGACAAATAAAGTAAGTTTCTTACAAGTATCATCCCTGCAGGACGAGGAATAGCTAAACATGCTTCACTACACACCGTAGCTCACCGGTGTGACAATGTAAATAAACGCCATTGGTGGATCTACACCTAACATCCACTGTAATGATACCAAGTACAGGAGCGTGTCTAGTCGATAGTACTATGATTACATCAATATTTTTTAGCGTTACATAATCTTTTTTTGTAAAAAAAAAAAAAAATCATATTATATTTATAAACTCAGGAAATATGTCCCTGGACACATGAGGACTTTGAATATAACCAATGCGTGATCCTGTAAATACTTGGTATCGGATTGATACCCAAATTTGTGGTATTATCCAAAACTAATGTAAAGTATCAAACAACAGAAGAATAAGTGATTATTACATTTTAACAGAAGTGTAGATAGAACATGTTGAAAGAGAAAGTAAGCAGATATTAACAGTAAATGAACAAGTAGATTAATAATTCATTTTCTACCACTTGTCCTTAATAATTTTGACAAAATATTAGAATGGAGAAACATGTGTTTAATGTACCGTAAGATTTTTTGTTGAAATTAAGCCAATGCAATTTTTTGTTGTCCCCTTTATTTAGAATGTATCGAAAAGTACCGAAAAGTATCGAAATACATTTTGGTACCGGTACCAAAATATTGGTATCGGGACAACACTATGCTACAGTAGTATTGGCCACTAGAAGAGAACAAGCTAATCAGAGCACGCTGTTCAGTATCGTGTCCAGGGATAAAAGTGCGGGTGTATTTCCTGTGTAGATGTCTCATAAAGTTGAAGAACATACTTAGAAGGTCGTACACAGGTCTTTTAAGTTCCGGCTATGAGACTCTTAGATTTGTAATTAATTATTCCTAATTAGCGAAAAACTGCACTACTTATTTAGGTCCCACAAAGAACATCTAGGACAGTGGCTCTTAAACCTTTTTCACCAAGAACAACTTTAGAAAACACTTGGCTCTGCAAGTACCACCCAATCGTCCAACATTAAAATACAGTAGCGTAGTAGGCCTAAATATTCATTAAAAGCAGTTTGATCAGTAACACTGTGTTTGATTATTGAATTAGGTGATTATTTGGCGTACCACTAGTGGTAGTTTGAAAATCACTGATCTAGAATGATAATAGAAGTTGATATTGACTTGTACAGGGTGTACCCCGCCTTCGGCCCGAGTGCAGCTGGGTTAGCCTTCAGCGACCCCAGGAGGGACAAGCGGTAGAAAATGGATGGATTGGCTTCAAACACAAATGTCACATTCATCCCTTTATCAAACCAGCAATATATTAATAGATTATTCAGACATGATTGGGTGCTCTGATGGGGCAAGACTTCTAGAATACAAGCAAAACCAAACAGATCCTGCAGAAAGAACACCACTCATGGAAGACCATTTAAGTGCTACAGGGGGTCTTACATCTACCTGCCCCCATGCGCTATACAGAAAGAAAGCTTGATTAGGGCCCTTTCGGATAGCATGTGTAAGAGCACACGTGCATAATTGTGTACTGTAATTCCTAACCACATTTCAAACCAGTCAACCATCAGATTCCAATCTGACCCAACATCTGTTCAAGCAAACCACATCTTCTGAGCCACTAATTAAAGAATAGGACAAAATAAAGATATGAACTCCATCTGATGCGTGCATGCACATTCTACACACACACTTGTCTCATTACTTATGACTTGGGTTGCTTAAATGACTGATGTTCATCTTGGGAATGGCATCAATAAAGGGAAAACAATGTGTTCATCAAATTAATGAAGATTTATTGAATTCCATGTGGAGGAGCTTGTCATTGCTTGTTCTTAATTAGCAGAGAACCAGTTTTTTTTTTAATGAATGACCTCTAACTTCTTTTTGCCTTATATTTAATTTTCTTGATTAAACATTGTATTTTGCGAACGTCTCGTTTAAAAAAGTGCATCATTAGGACCCGAGTAAAGATTTGTGCCATCGATTTATGTAAGATGTTATTCTTAGTTTTAATTTCCGGATCAACCTTTATGCTTAATGTAGGTACTCACTACCTGTAATTCTTTACAATTTTTAAGTAAATTATTCCATTATATTCCCGATTTGGAATTTCAATCCCATCTGATTACATTGAAATTGTTAAACATTTAGACAGTCCTGCTGCTACTATACTACCAGATTAAGTATGTGTGTTTTATGAGAAGCTAGAGGGTAGATATGGTTGGTCCAGGCTGCATAACAATGGTGAAGTGATGAGGCTGCCGGCCAGAATCTAATTTCCTGCTGCCCATCTGTCAGTAGCAAACAGGCTGTACATGTTGTTGGAAGGTTGCATTGCTGCTGGCCAGCTGTCAATCATTACTTCATCAATGTCATAATAAAACATGCAAACCCCAAAACCAGTGGAATCGGCACATTGTTTAAATCGTAAATAAAAACTAAATACAATGATTTGCAAATCCTTTTCAACCTATATTCAATTGAATAGACTGCAAAGACAAGATACTTAACGTTAAAACTGGAAAACGTTGTAATTTTTTCCAAGTATTAGCTCATTTGGAATTTGATGCCTGCAACATGTTTTAAAAAAGCTGGCACAAGTGTCAAAAAAGACTGACAAAGTTGAGGAATGCTCATCAAACACTTATTTGGAACACCCCACAGGTGAACAGGCTCGTTGGGAACAGGTGGGTGCCATGATTGGGTATAAAAGCAGCTTCCATGAAATGCTCAGTCATTCACAAACAAGGATGGGGCGAGGGTCACCACTTTGTCAACAAATGCATGAGCAAATTGTCCAACAGTTTAAGAACAACATTTGTCAACCAGCTATTGCAAGGAATTTAGGGATTTCACCATTAACGGTCTGTAATATCATCAAACGTTTCAGAGAATCTGGAGAAATCACTGCACGTAAGCGATGATATTACGGACCTTCGATCCCTCAGGCGGTAATGCATCAAAAAGCGACATCAGTGTGTAAAGAATATCACCACGTGGGCTGAGGAACACTTCAGAAAACCACTGTCAGTAACTACAGTGTGTCACTACATATGTAAGTGCAAGTTAAAACTCTACTATGCAAAGCGAAAGCCGTTCATCAACAACACCCAGAAAAGCTTCGCTGGGCCCGAGCTCATCTAAGATGGACTGATGCAAATTGGAAAAGTGTTCTGTGGTCTGACGAGTCCACATTTCAAATTGTTTATGGCAACTGTGGACGTCATGTTGTCCGGACCAAATCATTATAAGTTAATGATTATTTGCAAAAAAAAAATATGTTTCTCAGTTCAAACATTAAATATCTTGTCTTTGCAGTCTATTCAATTGAATATAATTTGAAAAGAATTAGCAAATCCTTGTATTCTGTTTTTATTTACGAATTACACAACGTGCCAACTTCGCTGGTTTTGGGTTTTGTACATCAAGTTCCAAATACTTTGTATGCACCAGTTGTGATATTAAGTAATAATAAACTATTTGTGTTGATGCAGTGTACATGCAAGCATCCTACAATGATATTACAATATTTTTTTAGTTAATCCATTATTTCCTGATCAAGTAAATACATAAACCAAAAACAGACATTCGCAGGCCTCATCTCCTATTAGTATTGAATCCTTTAAAAAAAAATTGTGAATCACCTCCAAAATGTAATCACTTGTCCTTATCCCATTTCTGACAAATCCTGAACGTTTTGACTAAAATCCGCCAATAAGTGTTTGAGCTATGTTACTAACAGACAGACAGACCTCAGTGAAACCAAGAATGGATGAAAAAGGCATGTCTGTGTGTATTTCTTCTGTTCATCAGTCACTTCTAAACAGGCTGCAAAAGGTTCACTCTTTGCATTGGTCTGAAACAAACAACCCAAATTAATGAACTTTCTTGCCAGTCATCCACTCTCTTTGTCTCTGTGGGTGAATGCAGGGCCACTAGGATATACACGTAAAGAGAAGTTCAGCCTCTTAATGTGAACATAAAGCAGTGCTTCTCAATTATTTTCTGTTACGACCCCCTTAGGAAGAAAAAACATTCCCCCCCTGACTCTCCGCCGCAACCATAAATAGTATCCATCCATCCATTTACTACCGCTTGTCCGTTTTGGCGTCGCGCGGGGTACTGGGGCCTATCTCAGCTGCATTCAGGTGGTAGGCGGGGTACACCCTGGACAAGACACCACCTCATCACAGGGCCAACACAGATAGACAGACAACATTCACACTCACATTCACACTCTAGGGCCAATTTAGTGTTGCCAATCAACCTATCCCCAGGTGCATGTCTTTGGAGGTGGGGGGAAACCGGAGTACCCGGAGGGAACCCACGCAGTCACGAGGAGAACATGCAGAAAGACACAGAAAATGTTCCGCACAGAAAGACCCCAAGCCCGGGAATCGAACCCAGGACCTTTGTATTGTTAGGCACATGCACTAACCCCTGTACCACCATGCTGCCCCATAAATAGTATCATTTGTCTAAAAAAATTGTTATTAGTACACCTCTGCATCATATTGTTTCCCTATTGACATTAAGAAAGAACTAATATATATATATATATATATATATATATATATATATATATATATATATATATATATATATATATATATATATATATATATATATATATATATATATATATATATATATATATACACACACACACACAGTACAGGACACACCTTCTCATTAGATGCGTTTTCTTTATTTTCATGACTATTTACATTGTAGATTGTCACTGAAGGTATCAAAACTATGAATGAACACATATGGAGTTATGTACTTAACAAGAAAAGGTGAAATAACTGAAAACATGTTTTATGTTCTAGTTTCTTCAAAATAGCCACCTTTATAAAAATGGGACCCATAACCTCCCTGCTTGGCACTCAGCAACAAAGGGTTGGAGTTGGGGGTTAAATCACCAAAATGATTCCCGGGCGCGGCGCCCCTGCTGCCCACTGCTCCCCAAGGGGATGGGACAAATGCAGAGGACAAATTTCGCCACATCTAGTGTGTGTGTGACAATCATTGGTACTTTAATCTTTACTTTACTTTAATCTTTTGCCCTGATTACTGCTTTGCACACTCTTGGCATTCTCGCAATGAGCTTTAAGAGGTAGTCACCTGAAATGGTTTTCACTTCACAGGTGTCATAGTTCTGATGCCTTCAGTGACAATCTACAATGTAAATAGTCATGCAATTAAATAAAACACATTGAAATGAGAAGGTGTGTCCAAACGTTTGGCCTGCACTGTATATACAGTATGTATATACACTTACAATAAAGAATAACTTCATTAAAAGGGTACAAGAACACATGCTTTGTTTTTTTGCATTCTACTTTGTAATAATCGGTTTGTTCTAGGTGGCTAGCATTGCCGCTAATGGAGCATTCCATTCTGCTTTTAAATCGTTATAAAATGCATCCAAAACCGTCAATACCTCATTTACATTCTGTAAGAGGTAAGCTAACCTCTGCGTCAACAGCTGAATGGCTTTTGAGTTTGCAATGCGATATAACACCAATCTGTACTAACTGAAAAACATGAACAATTATATTACAGTATCTATAAAGTATTAGCCCTAATTTCATGTTTTGTTTGTACACAGATAGTGTATGTAGTTGTAATAACAAGCATGATGTGCTGCGTGTATCATGATCAGTATTATAGTGACTCACTTGATAGACAGTTGCCCGTTTGGTCCAGCTGGCTGGGGATGTTTTTGGGTTGATTTCCGGTAGTAGGAAAAAGGTTTCTACCACTGCAGGGTTTTTTTTTAGCTCAAACAGTGTTTTTCGTTGTGAGCAGTGTCCAGATACAAGAAGCCTTTCCATCAATAATAACATTGTGTTCTACACTCAATGGAGCAGAAGCACTCCATTTTTGTCGGCATAGCTTGGCAATCTCCACATTTACAACACCAAGTCATGCCGGTCATGCTCTCTCATCAACATTACACCTTCTCTTTGTGCTCACTCAGCTTAGCAGCACTTCATCCTCCGTATATTCAGCTTCAAAAAGGTAATGTTGTGCATCCTCATTTGTCCAAAAAATGTCGTATTCAGTGTCTATTATCAAGTCTGCCATGATTATAACGCACGCACATTTGTTGACGGAAGTAGGAACACACACTTTAGGAAGTAAGAAGTGCGTTGCTATGGGCACTGAAATCAATGCACCCAGGAAATCAGTCCCGGTATTGCTTAAAGAAATGACAAAAATACGGTAAATATTGTACATATTACATATTGTTATGACTATGCCTGTTACTACATTATTTACATACAACTTCTATGGAAGGTTCTGAAGTTGTTTTGGAGCGCTTTGAAGGCAACATGGTGACTCCCATTAGCTGCAGTGTTAGCCGCATCTTGCCGGTATTTTTATTTTTTTTGTATCTTTAGAATCCTAAAAAAAAATGATTGTGAATGATAGGCAAAATTCTCCCCTAGGAAAGTGCAGTTCCCCTTTAACATTGTTTATTAGTCTGTAACAAAAAATCTTTAAAGGGAACTGCACTATTTTTGGGGAATTTTGCCACTCAATGACAATAATTACAAGAACACATATGTTTTTGTTTTTTCTTAATGCATTTTAACTGGTTAATAAATGCAATCAAAAGTCTGCTTACAATGGAGCCGATGAGAGTGGCTCAAGTCTGCCTATAAAGCGCTTTAAAAACCTCTATCAAGTTTTTATATGCATGATGTAAGTATATATGTAGTAAAAGGCACATTTATAATGACATTTAATATTTACGTATTTTAAACATTTTAAGCATACGCGGCGCATCAATTTAAACAACGCATCACAACTTTCTCTTATTCCTTCGACAACATTACTGATTACTCAATTCAGATTCTATGAGAGCCAACAACCATAATACAATATCACTTACTGTACAATCTCTGCTCTCACTAGGATGAATACTGCTAGGATGTTGATATTTTCTCGTTTAGAGGAAGAATGACTCGTAATCCTCGCAAAGAAAAAGGGTGGTGGAACCAAGCGTCTTTTCGTGTCTTTTTCGCCATTTCGAAGTCTAAAATGGAAGCCAAAACTGACCAATTTATATATATAATAATTATATATAATATATAATGATATAGCAGCAACAAGCTTTTTAGCTCTCTGTGACAATTCCTCTCTAAAAACAGTTTGTTTGTATAACTGTCACAGTTCTGCTCAAAACAGTAGAGGAAGCCAAGAATGGTGAGTAAAACAGTTCTTTTACGGAGGAAATTACTCACAAAAACAATCCAAACAGGAGGTAACACAAAGCGACGGTGCGAAAAAGAGAAAACAAAATGTGCTCCCTGCAAAAAAGAACAAAAGCAACTTTATACAAATATAAACTAGACTTGGGTTGGAGCTGCAAGACGTGCAAACTACCAAACAACACCAAGCTGGATGGCACTGGGACTGGCCAAGATAGTAGGTAGCAAAAAAAAAAGTCGAAGCATAGGAATCTTCTGGTCTGGAGAGCCCAGGAGTGTATTCGCCGAGTGCCATCCGCTGTCAAGGTGCTGCTCAAGTAGCATCAGGGAAAATTGGAAGCAGCTGTGCACGTCTCACAACTCCACCCACAAGGGGAACACAGGAACTCTAGGGGGAAGGAGAAATGTAAGAACAAGGTCAACTGCACCAAAAGAGGAAAACAAAGTACAAACCACAAGGTGGCAGCAGGCGGTGACAATAACAACAATATCACTAATACTTGGTTAATATTCAAGTCACAAAATGTAAATGGAGTATTGTCGGCGCTTTTGGGATGGTTATTTAGAGGGCTTTATGGGTGAAATAGAGGTAGTCCCATTAACTTCCATTGGAAGCGGACTTCAATTTATGTTTATTTACGAGTTAGAATGCATTAAAAAAAAAAAATACATCTGTCTTCTTGTAGCTCAAAATGTTCTCATCCCATTTGCTTCACACTTGCCTGTGAACCAATCCAGTGAGAGCTGAAGATCCCTGCTAGATGAAGCCATCAGGACCACATCATCTGCAAAAAGCAGAGATCTAATCCTGCAGTCACCAAACCGGATCCCCTCAACGTTCTGACTGCGCTTAGAAATTATGTCCATAAAAGTTATGAACAGAATCGGTGACAAAGGGCAGCCCTGACGGAGTCCAACCCTCACTGGAAACGGGTCCGACTTACTGCCAGCAATGCGGACCAAGCTTTGACACCGATCATACAGGGAGTGGACCGTCATAATCGGACAGTCCGATACTTCCATACTCTCTGAGCACTCCCCACAGGACTTACCGAGGGACACGGTCGAATGCATTCTCCAAGTCCACAAAACACATGTAGACTGGTTGGGCAAACTCCCATGCACCCTCAAGGCCTGTCGGTACCTGTCCGCTACCTCCGAAGTCCCATGAGACAAAAAGACCCAATAAGACTCTTTCTTCAGCTTGACGGCGTCTCTCCGACAGGCACCAACCACCTTGTGGCCACAGCTCTGATCGGCCGCCTCCACAATTGAGATACGGAACATGGTTCACGCAGACTCAATATCCAGCGCCTCCCTCGTGACATGTTCAAAGTTCTTCCGGAGGTGGGAATTGAAACGCTCCCTGACAGAAGACTCTGCTAGACGTTCCCAGCACACCCTCACAATGTGTTTGGGCACTGCCAGGTCTGTCCGGCATCTTCCCCCACCATCAGAGCCAACTCACCACCAGGTGGGGATCGGTAGAAAGCTCCGCCCCTCTCTTCATGCAGTGTCCAAAACATGAGACAGCAAATCCGATGACACAACAACAAAGTCGATCATGGAACTGCAGCCTAGTGCAGGGGTCGGCAACCCAAAATGTTGAAAGAGCCATATTGGACCAAAAATACAAAAAAAAAATCTGTCTGGAGCCGCAGAAATTAAAAGCCATATTACATGTGTCATGAGATATAAATTTAATTAAGAGGACTTGAAGGAAACTAAATGACCTCAAATATAGCTACAAATGAGGCATAATGATGCAATATGTACATATCGCTAGCCTAAATAGCATGTTAGCATCGATTAGCTTGCAGTCATGCAGTGACTAAATATGTCTGATTAGCACTCCACACAAGTCAATGACATCAACAAAACTCACCTTTGTGCACTCACGCTCGACGTTAAAAGTGTGGTGGACAAAATGAGACAGAAAAAGTGGCATAAAACACGTCCTAGAAAGTCGGAGAAATGTATACATGTAAACAAACTATACGGTGAGTTCAAGGACCGCCAAAATAAGTAGGAAAAAACGGCGCTCGCCAAATACTCGAATGAGTGAAGCATATTTAATATAAACAGTGTGGTTTATAACAATTAGGGAGGTTTGTGTCATGTTTGTCCTCCTACAGAAACCATACTAAAACAAAAAAATACATTTTTTCCCCTCATCTTTTTCCATTCTTCATACATTTTTGAAAAATCTCCAGAGAGCCACTAGGGCGGCGCTAAAGAGCCGCATGCGGCTCTAGAGCCGCGGGTTGCCGACCCCCGGCCTAGTGTGTCCTGGTGCCAAGTGCACATATGGACACCCTTATGTTTGAACATTGTGTTCGTTATGGACAATCTGGGACGAGCACATAAGTCCAATACCAAAACACCACTCGGGGTTCACATCCAGGCGGCCCTTCATCCAAATCACGCCTCTCCAGGTTTCACTGTCGCTGCCAAAATGAGCGTTAAATCTTAAATACAGTACATTTAATAAATGGATAGGGAAAGTAATTAATATGTTATTTAAAAAAAACTTGATTTTAAAAGGCGGGGCCTGTTGCCAAGTGAGGTGTGACATCATCAAGGGTTTCAAGCTGTTAGCTGCAGCAGTGACGCCAGCTCTTTTGAATCTTTTGACCGGATTGTGTTGCCTCTGCTTCATAAATAGATCCAACGTGCCTCTTCCTATTTGATATCAAGTTCATTTTATTGCGGTGCTGCTTGTTGCTTTCACCAGTAAAAAAGATATTTCCTGCATTGAACATGCTGCACTTATGACGCTGTCTTGTTGTTGACATACAGTATATAAAACCACATCAAAAGTAGCGTGCCACACTACATCAACCTATCGCTGACTGCGTTGTCACAGACCTAAAAGTAATTAATTAGATTACTCGTTACTAATAAAAGTAATGGCGGTACTAATGCTGTTATTGAATAACACCGGTATTACGAACACTGCTGAAGTTAAAGTACCAATGATTGTCACACACATATCCTCTGCATTTGACCCATCACCCTTGATCACCCCCCGGGAGGTGAGGGGAGCAGTGGGCAGCAGCAGTGGGCAGCAGCAGTGGGCAGCAGCAGTGGGCAGCAGCAGTGGCCGCGCCCGGGAATAATTTTTGGTGATTTAACCCCCAATTCCAACCCTTGATGCTGAGTGCCAAGCAGGGAGGTAATGGGTCCCATTTTTATAGTCTTTGGTATGACTCGGCCGAGGTTTGAAGTCACAACCTACCGATCACAGGGCGGACACTCTAACCCAGGGGTGTCAAACGTAAGGCCCGTGGGCTGGATCAGGCCCGTGAACAGGTTTTATCCGGCCCGCGGGATGAGTTTACTAAGTATAAAAATGAGCCGAAATTTTTGAATGAAAGAAACTGCTGTTTTAATTGTGTCCACTAGATGTCACAATAGCAATTATTTGTGTCTTTCTAGATTATGCTACATATGTTAAAACATTTAAAAAATATACCACACGATGTAAGCAAACTACATAAATAACATCCTGTAATTTGATTTTTATATTATTTTTTAAATAATAATAATAATAATAGATTTTATTTGTAAAAAGCACTTTACATTGAGTAAACAACCTCAAAGTGGTACAGTGTATTAAAAAAATTAAATAAAATAAATAAATAAATTAGAAAAAATAAAAAGATAATAAAAAATAAATAAAAACTAGAACAGCCAAATAGCTAAAACTAGTATGCATATATCTAAAAAAAAAAAAAAAAAAAAAAGGCTTTTTTAAAAAGAAGGGTTTTTAAGCCTTTTTTAAAAGCATCCACAGTCTGTGGTGCCCTCAGGTGGTCAGGGAGAGTGTTCCACAGACTAGGAGCAGTGGAGCAGAAAGCCCGGTCTCTCATTGTTCACTGAAGTTGTCTTTATTTTTAAGTTATCGTGCCGTGATTTTACCGGTCCGGCCCACTTGGGAGTAGATTTTTCTCCATGTGGCCCCCCATCTAAAATGAGTTTGACACCCCTGCTCTAACCACTAGGCCACTGAGTAGTTAACATGATTAAGCATAAGCACTTAACTGGTCTGCCGGGGGCCAAATTATCGCTGCCTGAAGGTTTTGCAACTTTTTCTGATGTTTTGGAGACATGATAACATGTATGACTCTGCAGCGAATGTCCTCAATGAGCAGCGAGTGTCGCCGCCAGCCAATCCTCGTAGGCGGTCAGGTTCAGATTAGCCTCGCGCAGCAGTCCCAGCTGCAGTCGTAGCGGTGATGGAAATGTGCGGATGCTGTTTCTGCCTTGGTTTACTGAGTAAAATGTAAATATTTCTGTCAGGCTAAAAAAAAAAAATCTCTGCAACGTCCTAATCCCATCTTTCATGTTAACAAGCCTGTTGATGTCGTTAATGTCACAACCTTCCAGCCTTTTGATCACATTTGACACACGCACATTTAACAATGCCGAACAAAATGTATTTAAAATCAAAGAAAATAAACTAAACAGAAAAAAGTTAATTTGCAGTTGTAATCATATTTAGCATTAACATGTTATTTGTCATGGCCTGTTCACTCCAGGTCATGTTTGGTTTTCTGTTTGTTCTTCTCCTAGGTCAGGGGTGCACATTACGTCGATCGCGAGCTACCGGTCAATCGTGGAGGGTGTGTCAGTCGCTCGCCAGCCAGGCATTAAAAAAATAGACCTAAAAATTAGCGATCATCAATTTTCCCTAAGACGTCACTTTCGTCACTTGATTGACATTCACGGCACCAGATGTGAGATGACGCTGGCTGCTGCCAGATCATTATTAAGAAAAAATGACCGACAGGAAGGCGAGAAATAATTTTTATTTCAACAGACTCTCGCGCCGTACCCGCCGTCAAAACTCTAAAGACCGACCGCACAGTTCTTGTCTTCACAATTAAAGCCCTGCTTCATCCTGCCTGTGCTAACAAAATAAGAGTCTCAGAAAGCTAGCGTGCAAGCTACGGAGTTTGCCGCCAATGTATTTCTTGTAAATTGTATAAAAACGAGTATGGAAGCTGGACAAATAAGATGCCAAAAATCAATCACTTTCATGTGGTATTGGACAGAAATGAGGACTTTTTTTCTCCTCCATTCGAAAATGCGGACGTGATCATCACTACTGTCTGATTCCAATCAATGCAAGTCATCAGAATCAGGTAATACACCAACTTATATGAAAGAAAGGAATCTATATGTGTTAAACATGCTTGTATTATCATTAAACACATTTAACTTGTTAACAAAAACGTCTCTTTCATAAATAAATAAATGATTAAAATGATCAAAATACAGTAAATATTGTACATATTACATATTGTTATGAAAGTGTCTGTTACTACATTATATATGGACTTGCAGTGTGCATATAAAATGTTGATGGAGGGTTTGAAGTTGTTTTAGAGGGCTTTGAAGGCTACAACTTTGACTCTCGTTAGCTACATTATTCAAGCATTTTTTAATATCTTTAAAATCTACAAAACAAAAAAATAAGACATGCTTGTTCTTGTTTCTCTAAATGATTGTGAGCGATAGGCAAAAAAAAAAAAAAAAAGTGCAGTTCCCCTTTAAATAATGGCTTACAGGCTGGACTAGAATGTCATTATAAATTGTTTCAAAATTTTAAGAAAAATATTCAACAAACACACACCCACACTTTTCACAACAATGGCTGTTCTCTCAGATCTATGCTTAGCTTGAAATTAACAAATCATCGCTTCTGCCATGAAATACAAGAAGTCCTCCTTTTTAACAATTCGAGAAATCTTCTGGATATTCCAATATACTCCTTATTTCCTTGCACTTTTTTTGCTGCTTCTGCATATGAGATTTTCGCTGCTCTTTTTATTTGCTGTATTTCAGCTGCCCTTTTCCTTGCCTCACAATCTCTAAGGCCAACACTGTGTGCACCCCTACACATTCGTCTTGAACCCTCGCCCCACATGGGACATCGCCATGGCCTCCTTCAAACCTTCCACATGTTTGTTCTCCTTTATAATATGATGCTATCCCGAAAAATCGTATTTTCAGTGAAGGTATACGATAGGCAAATATAAGCCTTGGCTTCAGCCTATTCCTTTTTCGGTCATGCTTTTTCTTTTCTTTTCTTTTTGTGTGTAAATGTGTATGATTGTTATATATGTATAAACTGTACTGTTAAACTGGTCACACAAAATGGTTAATGGTTGATGGTTGATTATAAGACCGAAATAAACTTATTTCATTCATTCATTCATTCATTCAAAAAGACAAGCGGTAGAAAATGGATGGATGGATGGATGTCCATACTTCACAATGGTGGTGGTACAAACAATCTGAAATTATATTTCATGTACCCTTTTGTCACGAATTAGGGAAGAATTTCATCCTGAAACTCTACCAACACATGAATCTCTTCAAGCTAACTGCTTGCCCTCCTTTAATAATCGTGTCTATTGTTTGCAACTCCTCCCTCACTGCTATGTCATAAATCTTCTTCTGAATTCTACTTTTTTTCTCACAGCGACTACTTTTTTTTACAAATGTTTGTAAATTTTAGCACCCTCTCTCTGTGGCTCTCACTTTTACACACTATCATTAAATCTCCGTCATTTCAAACCTTCACCGTCACTACGTCACCTGTACTTTCACGAAGAAATCGAGTGATAGCATCCGGCCCTATTTTCTAATATTATGTTCTTGTTTGAATTTTAGAAGCAGTCCTTCTTCATCCATCTTCCTTTGTACCCAAGGTTGCTTAATGCACGGGGCCCCACCCAATCGGGGGTGCCCCATTTTGAGGTTGCAACACAATGATAGGTATCTGTCAATCATAAACAGCTCAGCTTAGTAGTTGCGTACTTTCTCTCTTTCTTGACTGCATTGTTTTTTCTTTACTGCTCTGAGCGGGGCTCAAACCCACTTCACCCGTGTGAAAGACCAGCGTACGCAAAGGAGATGTATTTATCAGAGGCGGGCCGTGCGTTTCCCACCTAGGCCTTCCTTCAGTGATGTCTGACTTCAATGATTACCTCTCAAAATACCATCATTTATGTCACCACATTGCTGGAGAAATACTATACAAGAACACATTTACGCACTACTGTGCATTGAACTGTATAAAGAATGGCTCAGGGACACAGAGAGGTAGCGTTGCTGTCATGTTTACTAGTCATTCAGGAAGTACGCCCCAGCCCCAAAGCACCCTGGGATATGTAGGCATAGCCTACCACTACACCTCCCCTTCTTAGTTCAGCAACAACATATTCAAACACAAACTAATAAGCAAACTTATTCAAACATTTTAGATGAACTTAGACCACTGTAAATGAATAACTCTGACATAGTATTACAATCATCTTTCGCTTACACTTCTTTTTTTTTTTTTTTTTTTTTTCCACAAACCAGAACTTCAAATACTTTAGAGTTCTACAAATCAAGTCTCTCAGGAGCCTTTGTCACTCTGCCTGACCTGGTGACTTGTGGTTGTCCAGGAGGAGTACCTGTGGCTCTGAGGTGGATTCTGTTTCTCCTCAGAACGCCCCTGTCAGTCTCTACCAAGTATGACCTTGGTGTGTGGGCATTTCCCAATACAGTCCCAGGGGTCGCTTCCGTGGTGACCCACACTTTCTGTCCAGACGGGAGCTCTGGGAGCGCACGGGAACGGTGGTGGTGGTTGTAGTTTGCAGCTTGCTTGCGTCGCCCTTCCTCATCCTTCTGGCGAAACTCCTGCAGCTCGGGCCATTTAGGGTCCAGCTTGCTTGAAGGCTGCGGCAGCGATGTGCGCAGGTTCCTCCCCATCAGCAACTGCGCTGGTGAGAATCCGTGCTCTAGCGGTGTGGCTCTGTATGCCAGTAGTGCCCTGACTTGGTCAGTGTCTTTTTTCCACAGCTTCTTGACAGTTTGAACAGCACGCTCCGCTTCACCATTCGCTTGTGGGTAGCGAGGACTGCTCGTGACATGTGTGAAGCTGCACTCTTTTGCAAATGCTCTGAATGCCTCCGACGAAAACTGGGGCCCATTGTCAGAAACCACGGTCTGTGCGTAACCATGATGACTAAAAGCATCTTTCACAGCTCCAATGGTGGCCTCAGATGTCGTAACTCTGAGCTCTGCCACCTCGATGTACCTAGAAAAATAATCAACAATAAGCAGGTAAGTCTTTTTGCTCCATTCAAACAGGTCCATCCCCACCTTTTGCCATGGGCGATCTGGTACTGTGGTCTCCATCAGCGGCTCTCTGTACTGGATTCTATATTTTTGGCACGTTTCACACTGGTCCACTGCCTCTCTGATGTGGGCAGTGATTCCAGGCCACCATACCGATTCCTTGGCTCTAGAGCGACATTTGGAGATTCCTTGATGACCTTCGTGAAGTTTAGTCATGATCTCCCTTCTGAGTGCTTGTGGTATCACCAGTCTCTCGCCTTTCATGAGAAGGTCATCTGCAAGATACAGGTCTGCTCTGACCTTCCAG
Source organism: Entelurus aequoreus (assembly GCF_033978785.1). Lineage (NCBI taxonomy): Eukaryota > Metazoa > Chordata > Actinopteri > Syngnathiformes > Syngnathidae > Entelurus > Entelurus aequoreus. The sequence goes on from NC_084754.1 coordinate 28,631,723, forward strand.
TAGGGGGCAACGTCTGGCCTCAGCGTGTGTTTTTCCGGCCATTCTGTCAGACAGTAGTGTGACACTGTTTTGCATGTTTCATCTGCTTGTTGTGCCCGTTTAATTTCTTCCAATCGTGTGTCTGTAGCGGGGAGTGAGGACACAACAGCATTCACAAACACCTGGACCTCTCTTTCAAGTTCCAAGTCACCAGGTGACATCTTGTCCTGAAGCGGCGCTCTAGACAGCGTGTCTGCAGTGATGAGGTTTTTCCCTGGGACATGAACAATGTCATAATCATACCTCAGGAGTCGCAGACGAAATCTCAGAACCCTTGGTGGCAGATCATCCAAACCTCTGGTGCTCAACAGTGGGACCAGGGGCTTATGGTCTGTCAGGAGTGTGAAGTGTAGACCCTGCACGTAGGAGGTCAGTCTTTCGCACGCCCATGTTGCTGCCAGCGCCTCCTTTTCAATCTGCGCATAGCGCTTCTCTGTATCTGTCAGTCCTCTTGAAATAAACGTCACTGGTTGCCATGAGCCATCAGCCTGTTTCTGCGTGAGAACAGCACCTATTCCGTATGCTGATGCATCTGCTGCTACTTGAGTCTCTGCTGCATTTGAATATTTAGCAAGTGCTGTCGGTGAGCTCAGTCCTTCTTTCAGCTTTTGAAAAGCAGTCTGTTGAGGTTCCCCCCAGACCCACTCATTTTTCTCCCTCAGTAGGTCTTTCAGGGGCACGGTGACAGTAGCCAGTTGTGGCAAGAATTTGGACAGGTAATTTGCCATGCCTATTAGGCGGCGCACATCCTCCGCGCATTCAGGCTCTGGCATCTGAAGAATCGCTTTTGTTTTGTTTGGGTCGGGCTCGATGCCTTTTGCCGAAACCTTGTGACCAACAAAGATCATGTGCTCCTTAGCAAACTCACACTTCTCGTTCAAAGTGAGGCCTTCCTCCTGCATTTTCTGGAGCACACTGTGCAGTCTTTGGTCATGTTCCTGTCTGTCACGGCCATACACAAGAACATCATCTGCATGACACAGCACGCCCTCAAAATCCTCCAACATTTGTGACATCCTTCTTTGAAAATGTTCTGGAGCGGATTTGATCCCAAAGGGCAGGCGGTTGAACAGATATCTCCCAAAAGGAGTGATGAATGTGGTTAATGGTCGTGATTTTGGGGTTAATGGGATTTGCCAAAATCCAGATCGAGCATCTAGTTTTGTGAAAACCTTTGCCTCTGACATCATCGCAAGTGTTTGGTCGACGGAAGGAAGAATATGGCGTTCTCTTTTCACTGCTTTGTTTAGCTTTGTGAGATCTACACAGATCCTGAGTTTGTCCTGCTTTGGTTTTGGAACCACAACCATTCCAGAGCACCAAGCCGTTGGTTCTGTCACTTTTGATATGACTCCCATAGTTTCCATTCTATCCAGTTCTTCACGCACTTTCTCTCTCAGTGGCAGTGGGACCCGTCTGGGTGTTGAGAGAGCATAAGGTGTCGCTCCTTTTTTCAGCTCTATGCGGTACGGCTCCTTCAGCTCACCAAGCCCATGGAACACCGCTGGATACGCTGCTTTGAAATCTGTTTCAGGCTGTGTCGCTGTGACAGCCTCTGCTCTGTGAACCAGTTGCATGGCCTCTATGGCTGGTAGTCCCAGAAGTGGTTGTGTCAGTCCTGCCACAACATAAACATGTTGGTCTGTAAAGAGGCCTTTTGCCAGCATTTTCCCCTGGAAACAGCCCTTTACATTCAGGGGGTTGCGTCCCGGTCCAAACAGTTTCTTAAGTGGTTTCTCCAACTTGCCATCTCGTGTTGGTTTAAAGACACTTTCCGGTATGGATGTCACGTCAGCTCCTGTGTCGATTTTAAAATTAATGGCTTCCCCGTTGAGTAGTATATTTTCCATCCAAGGCCTTGTAGTCTGTGTTTGCACCTCACCTAGAAAAGCATAGTCCTCCTGATCATTGTCACCGTCTGACTGGCACTCTGTGACTGTGTTTACTGCTTTCCCTCTGAAACAGGCCACTGCATAATGTCCAATTTTGCGACACTTGCGACATTCTACATCTTTAGCTGGGCAGTCTTTCCATGCATGTCTGCGTCCTTTTCCACATCGGCCACACTCTTTTTCTCCTTGAGTGTCTGACCTTTGGCCTTTGTTTGAGTGTTGAGGCTTTTTCCCCAGGCGCTGAAACCTTGTCTGAACAGCATCTAAATTTATCTTGGAGTCTCCTTCTCCAGCAGTGTTGTACATTAATGTCTGTTGTTTCTTAACAGTTTCACTTTGTCTCACTCTTTGTATTGTCTTCACCAGGGTCAATTCTGAGTCCATCTGTAGCTGTTCTGACAGCCTCCTGTCATTTATTCCAACCACAATTCTGTCTCTTATTAGCTCTTCCTTCAGATCTCTATAGTTACAATGTTCTGCTAACTTGTGCACAGTGGTGATGAATGCTTCTGCACTCTCTCCATCTTGTTGGAACCTCATGTTAAACTGGGCCCTTTCAAAAATCACATTGTGTTTTCCCACACAGTGCTGCTCAAATGCTTCTTTAACTGTATCATACTTCTTTTTGTTTTCATCAGTCAACGGTAAAACTGCCAAAATATCATCTGCTGCATCTCCCATAGCATAGAGAAGTGAATTCACCTGATACTCCTCTTCTTTCTCTGTTAATCCAGATACAACACGAAATCTCTCAAACCTTCTGATCCATCTTGGCCATCCTGACGGATTTGAGAAGTCAAATGGTTCTGGGTGTGATATTTGTGTAGATGCCATTGTATATTCCCTTAGTTGTCGATCAGGAAAGGTTTGTGTAGCTCAGCCAAGTCGCAGGCTTTTTTTTTTTTTTTTTTTTTTTTTTTTTAGCTTAGCAACTTTTCTTCACTTATCTCCGTTTTTATTGTCAGCACTGAGCTTCCTCCAGGCTATATTCATGAAGAGATAACATCCACCGCTTCACAGGAGTATAAAGTTATAACTTTTGAGTTCTTTTTCACTCTCTGACACCATGTATAAAGAATGGCTCAGGGACACAGAGAGGTAGCGTTGCTGTCATGTTTACTAGTCATTCAGGAAGTACGCCCCAGCCCCAAAGCACCCTGGGATATGTAGGCATAGCCTACCACTACAGAACCACCTCAACAGCGTCCAAAACAGGTTATTTTCTGGTGCATTTAAAAATCAATAAACCCGCATCAGCAATTAAAACATATCTTATGTGGTACTGTCGAAATTAAAATTGCAAAAAACATATGGAACGTGAAAAAATAAAGGAAATAACATATTTGAACTCACAATTTGTAGAACCCATTCGACGGCGTATTAGCCAGTGGTACCCCTCGTAGTCGGTTGTTTCGAGTGGAAATGGCGAGCGTTTCCCCATTTCATCGCCGGGACAGGTGGGCTAGCTTCCGGGGTTGGCCGACATCGTCTCACAAGATGTAGGTTTTCTTTGAATTTCTTTCTTGAAAATTGACCTTGCAAATATATATCTGGTGATTTCTCTGCTAGCCCGGTATGACTGCGACGCAACACTTCCTGCTTCCTTGCGATATGATTGGCTATGGCAATGATCTATCAACTGTATGTGCCTGTTCCCTTACAGTGCAGAGACGCCTGCATTGTTGATTCTTAAGGCTCCTGGCAGATTTGGTACAGCATGGCAACATAAGCTAGCTGAATTCTGATTGGATACAAACTCTAACCTAAAAACAACAGCACTGGAAGGAGCATAATATGAAGAGAATACGAACACTTTTAGATATTTAGAGAAAGTACATAAAAAATTACTTATATCTTTTATTATGATCATGATTTCTGGTTATGTAAGGCCAGCAGAGAAGGCCTTACTGGTATTTATAAAAATGTTGCCGTTCTGTTGAGTAAATGCAGATTTTTTTTTTTTTTCAAACTGGGTTTTAGGTTAAGGCGGCTCTGTTTGTGCCAGCCACTCTCTACTTATGCCACTTGATACACTACTCTGACTCCAAAACGTTTTCCTGACAGATTTGTCTGTCTTAATCCGACACCTTACGAATCCGAACGATCAATAGCCATCACATCAATGCACAAAACCACATTAATGAAACGTTCAATTTCTGTTTGAAAATAGGAAACACACTTATCCATACAATTTACTATATTAGAACAATGACACAATAAAACAAACATAACTCTTCTTGACCCAAATATGGGTGTCCTGTACAATATAACAATGACCTTACAGTAAATTAGCAGGGTGCTACATAAACAAAGAGTGTAATCATTGCACCCTGGAAAATGAATGGTTCAAATAAACCAATGGCGGCCCCAAATTGATATAACATTATTTGCATATAATGAGAATGTTGCTATGAAAGTAAACTACTTCAAACTATCTTTTTTCTATATTCAGGAGCCATAACCCAAACCACTAATTTACAGACTGCAGTGCACCAGTGATGGTGCACTGCAGTCAAGATAGGATAATGAACAAGGTCTGCCAAAATCCACATTCTCAGCGGTGAGAAAAACCACAAAAACTGGTCTCTACTTTATTCTTTATGGTCTTTCAACCACAAACGCTGTGGGCTCTAACTCACGTCTTCTGTGATTGATTATTTCAGTTTGCTCCCTTTACTCCCGTCTAACACATTTCACTTTAGAGTTACACTAACATTTTGATTATTATGCCAATTTTCAAATGGCATTTTTTAAATGGTGTTTGTTTTTTCATGTCAGAGAGATAATAATAGCATATCAAGAAAATGAATGCTTGTTAAAGTTAGTGCAGGAAAACCTTGGTACCTTTATAGTGGTTGATATGTCGCTGCTGAATTGTCGGCAGTCTGCTTTAACACGCCGAAATGCGCATATTTCTCATCAAGATTTAGTGGAAGGAAAGTAAATGGAGTGAAATATATAATGAATTATACCATTATATACATCAGACACCCACCCACACTGTACCTTTTCATTTTATTGAACAAACTAAATAGCTTTATGTCATCCACCTTATTTGCATAACCCCATGTTATTTCTGTCTCTACATGGTTGTGTTAACAATTCTCCTCTCTATATCACGCATGGCGGACTGATCTCATGAATTATGAAACACCTCTTAATTGTATGCTTTTTTTTTTTATATCATGCAGTTGACATTTCACTCGATGCTGCCTGTTGTGCAGATGTTGTGTGTTCGTGTCCGTGCAAACCGGCTCAATGAACCCAACACAAACAGATCGATAAATCAATTCATGGATAAATGATTCGGACAAACCCTCACGTAGATAGACAGACATGGATGGATTGGCAATAATTATTCATACATTCTTTTTTAATTTATTCATGTATTCATTTACTTTTTTCTCATTGTTTTCCCTCTTTGTTCTTGTTAAACATTCTTTATGATGTCTGACACCTTCCTCTTTGCTTTGTTATTCTTTAATTTTTTCAACAAGGAACATCTCTGCTGTAGGATGTTACAGAAATATTGTATAAATAAATAAATAAAATAATAATAATGAAATTGTCTAATAATACCATGAGGCAAATCCTTATACCTGTATTTTTTATGTACACTGTAAAAAATAATCGGTAGATTTTAGGGTTTTAAATTGTAAAATCTAGTGAATGATTTGATGGATAACTTGTCAAGCAGTTACAAAACCCAAAACAAGAGAAGTTGGCACGTTGTGTAATTTGTAAATAAAAACAGAATACAATGATTTGCAAACCCTTTTCAATCTATATTCAATTGAATAGACTGCAAAGACAAGATATTTAATGTTCGAACTGAGAAATGTATTTTGTTTTTGCAAATATTCATTAACTTAGAATTTAATGGCAGCAACACATTGTAAAAAGTTGGCACAAGTGTTACATGGCCTTTCCTTTTAACAACACTCAGTGAACATTTGGGAACTGAGGAGACCAATTTTTGAAGCTTTTCAGGTAGAATTCTTTCCCATTCTTGATTGATGTACAGCTTAAGTTGTTCAACAGTCCGGGGTCTACGTTGTCGTATTTTACGCTTCATAATGCTCCACACATTTTCAATGGGAGACAGGTCTGGACTACGGGCAGGCCGGTCTAGTACTTGCACTCTTTTACTATGAAGCCACGTTGATGTAACACGTGGCTTGGCATTGTCTTGCTGAAATAAGCAGGGGCGTCCATGATAACGTTGCTTGGATGGCATCATATGTTGCTCCAAAACCTGTATGTACCTTTCAGCCTTAATGGTGCCTTCACAGATGTGTAAGTTACGCGTGCCTTGGGCTCTAATACACCCCCATACCATCACAGATGATGGCTTTTGAACTTTGCGCCTAGAACAATCCAGATGGTTCTTTTCCTCTTCGTTCCGAAGGACACAAGATTCAAGATTCAAGATGATTTATTGTCAATTCTTAACATGCACAAGACACATAAGAACTGAAAAGTATATTTTCGGCACAGTCCCACTAAGAGCAGACATACGTTCGGCGCTCCTTAAAAAAAGGTGAGAAAAAGGTGATATTGGGAAAGGGGGGGAGAGTAAAAAAATATCAGTCAAAGGCTTGATCCACAAGAGGGGGTCCAGACTGAGTCCAAGGGAAAAAACCTCATTTGCAATGCAAACATAAACACGTTACATTTAGTCACAACAAACTCGCAACAGAGGGAGGGGGAGTTGGAGCAAACAAGCGCTGGTTTGATTGATTGATTGAGACTTGTATTAGTAGGTTGCACAGTAAAGTACATATTCCGTACAATTGACCACTAAATGGTAACACCCGAATAAGTTTCTCAACTTGTTTAAGTCGGGGTCCACTTAAATTGATTCATGATACAGATATATACTATCAGATATATACTATCATCATAATACAGTCATCACACAAGATAATCATCAGGGTATATACATTGAATTATTTAAATTATTTACAATCCGGGGTGTGTGTGTGTGTGTGTGGGGGGGGGGGGGGGGGGGTAGGTTTGGTTGTTATCATCATTTCAGTCATCAACAATTGAGAACAGAGAAATGGATATTGAAACAGTGTAGGTCTGACTTGGTAGGATATGTACAGCAAGTAGTGGACATAGAGAGAGAGAGAGAGAGAGAGAGAGAGAGAGAGAGAGAGAGAGAGAGAGAGAGAGAGAGAGAGAGAGAGAGAGAGAGAGAGAGAGAGAGAAAGTGAGAGAGAGAGAGAGAGAGAGAGAGATCAGAAGACATAAGAAAAAGTATCTACATTTGATTAACAATCCGGGGAGGTGAAGGCGTTGGTTGGGGAAGGGGCGGGTGCGTGCATGTATGCCCAATTAACTCGGGTGTGATGTTGAAATGTTTTTGTGGACTGGGGCCGATCTCAGAATTCGACACCACAGTTTCCAAAAACAATTTGAAATATGGACTCGTCAGACCACAGAACACTTTGCATCAGCCCATCTTAGATGAGCTCGAGCCCAGCGAAGCCGGCGCTGTTTCTGGGTGTTGTTGATAAATGGCTTTCGCTTTGCACAGTAGTTTTAACTTGCACTTACAGGTGTAACGACAGACTGTAGTTACTGACAGTGGTTTTCTGAAGTGTTCCTGAGCCCATGTGGTGATATTCTTTACACACTGATGTTGCTTTTTGATGCAGTACCGCCTGAGGGATCGAAGGTCACAGGCATTCAATGTTACCTGCATTGATTTCTCCAGATTCTCTGAAACTTTTGATGATATTACGGACCGTAGATGGTGAAATCTCTAAATTCCTTGCAAAAGCTCATTGAGAAATGTTGTTCTTAAACTGTTCGACAATTTGCTCACGCGATTGTTCACAAAGTGGTGACCCTCGCCCCATTCCTGTTTGTGAATGACTGAGAATTTCATGGAAGCTGCTTTTATACCCAATCATGGCACCCACCTGTTCCCAATTAGCCTGTTCACCTGTGTGATGTTCCAAATAAGTGCTTGATGAGCATTCCTCAACTTTCTCAGTCTTTTTTGTCACTTTTGCCAGCTTTTTTTAAACATGTTGCAAGCATCAAATTCTAAATGAGCTAATATTTGCAAAAAATAACTAAGTTTTCCAGTTTGAACGTTAAATATCTTGTTTTTGCAGTCTATTCAATTGGATATAGGTTGAGAAGGATTTGCAAATCATTGTATTCTGTTTTTATTTACGATTTACACAATGTGCCAACTTTACCGGTTTTGGGGTTTGTAAACAGCTTTGCAACATTAGTTTTTTTGAATGCTCAATGTCAAATCAGAGGAAAACCAAAATATTAAAAAGTTGAAAATGTACTAACCAATATGTTTTTGTATTTAGGTTTGGACGCTGGAGAGACGTTTTTGGGACTCTGGAGTCACCGATGCACCACTGCAAATACCCTACAGCACTAGACTATGAGACCGTCATGAGACATGCATCACTACACAGCAACTACAAGAAATCAAGAAGTGCAATAAGTGTGTCTCCAACTGAAGTCATTTACTCATCATGTTCTAACTAAAGATTCACCTCATATTGCAACCTTAATTACAAGAGGTTTCAGTAACCGTCTCATTATTCTCTGGAAAATTATCGGCATACAAACTCAGTCAGCCGAAGCAGGCGAGCATGGTGGACCGTTACCAGAACAACGTGTACCATCAAAGTGGCGGTGACAGCTACGGGACGTATGGAGAAGGTGCTGGAGATGGTCATGATGAATATGGTTACCAGGCCGACTACCCTCCCCAGGAAGAGGACGCTGCCAGCGACGCGACTGAAGGTCACGATGAGGAGGACCAGATGTATGAAGGAGAATATCAAGGAATACCACATCCTGACGAGGTGAAGGCTGCGCAGAGAGCTGCAAGGTGAGTAGTATTGGGACATTAAATATTTATATTTATATGTTCTTAAGTAATGCTATAAGTACTTTCATAATAACTAATTACAAATCTGAAACATGTTAGTTATTTTTTCAATTGACATCATGTTTTTGTTTTTTTTTACACAATCTCAGGGCTAAATCTCGAGCTAGCGGTGCAGTCTCTGAACTGCAGGAGTTATCGGAACAGTATGAGGATATTATGGAGGATTGCGGCCATGGAAAGTTCCAGTGGACGCTCTTCATTGTGCTGGGCCTGGCTCTGATGGCTGATGGAGTCGAATGTTTTGTGGTGGCCTTTGTTCTACCCTCCGCAGAGAAGGATCTATGCCTGTCAAATGCAGAGAAAGGGATGTTGGGTAAGAACTTGATTAAATACGTACGTGTTGTTCTGACGTCATTGTTCACTGGCACCAACTGATTACCCAGCATTCAACAGGAAATTAGATTTTCAAGATCTGTAGTAGATATGTCTTAGATTTTGGCAATAACACGTCAGTCGAGGGATCGAGCTCATAAATTCGTGTTGACCTGTATGTAGACAGGTATTCAGTCACGATAAAAGTCATGAAAATTCAATAAACACGATCCTGCCTTCTGCTCGAGTACAGCTGGGATAGGGATCCAAACATAATAATGACCCCTTCAAGAAGAAGTAAATACTTTGACTTGTAGTTTTTAAACTATCTGTCATCTTCCTTTGTAGATCAATCAATCAATCAATGTTTATTTATATAGCCCTAAATCACAAGTGTCTCAAAGGGCTGTACAAGCCACAACGACATCCTCGGTACAGAGCCCACATACGGGCAAGGAAAACTCACCCCAGTGGGACGTCAATGTGAATGACTATGAGAAACCTTGGAGAGGACCGCATATGTGGGTAACCCCCCCCCCCCCCCCCCCCCCCCCTCTAGGGGAGACCGAAAGCAATGGATGTCGAGTGGGTCTGACATAATATTGTGAAAGTCCAACACATCAGCGAAAGTCCAGTCCATAGTGGGGCCAACAGGAACCATCCCGAGTGGAGACGAGTCAGCAGCGTAGAGATGTCCCCATCTGATGAACAGGCTAGCGGTCCACCCCGGGTTTGGAGCAGAGTAGAAAAGAAAAGAAAAGAAACGGCAGATCAACTGGTCTAAAAAGGGAGTCTATTTAAAGGCTAGAGTATACAGATGAGTTTTAAGATGAGACTTAAATGCTTCTACTGAGGTAGCATCTCTAACTTTTACCGGGAGGGCATTCCATAGTATTGGAGCCCGAATAGAAAACGCTCTATAGCCCGCAGACTTTTTTTGGGCTCTGGGAATCACTAATAAGCCGGAGTTCTTTGAACGCAGATTTCTTGCCGGGACATACGGTACAATACAATCGGCAAGATAGGCAGGAGCTTGACCGTGTAGTATTTTATACGTAAGTAGTAAAACCTTAAAGTCGCATCTTAAGTGCACAGGAAGCCAGTGCAAGTGAGCCAGTATAGGCGTAATATGATCAAACTTTCTTGTTTTTGTCAAAAGTCTAGCAGCCGCATTTTGTACCATCTGTAATCTTTTAATGCTAGACATAGGGAGGCCCGAAAATAAAACGTTACAGTAATCGAGACGAGATGTAACGAACGCATGGATAATGATCTCAGCATCGCTTGTGGACAAAATGGAACGAATTTTAGCGATATTACGGAGATGAAAGAAGGCCGTTTTAGTAACACTCTTAATGTGTGACTCAAACGAGAGAGTTGGGTCGAAGATAATACCCAGATTCTTTACCGAGTCGCCTTGTTTAATTGTTTGGTTGTCAAATGTTAAGGTGGTATTATTAAATAGATGTCGGTGTTGAGCAGGACCGATAATCAGCATTTCTGTTTTCTCTAATCGTTGAGTTGCAAAAAGTTAGCGGACATCCATTGTTTAATTTCATTAAGACACGCCTCCAGCTGACTACAATCCGGCGTGTTGGTCAGCTCTAGGGGCATGTAGAGTTGGGTGTCATCAGCATAACAGTGAAAGCTAACACCGTATTTGCGTATGATGTCACCTAGCGGCAGCATGTAAATACTAAAGAGTGCAGGGCCAAGAACCGAACCCTGGGGAACTCCGCACGTTACCTTAACATAGTCCGAGGTCACATTGTTATGGGAGACACACTGCATCCTGTCAGTAAGATAAGAGTTAAACCAAGACAAGGCTAAGTCTGTCATCCCAATACGCGTTTTGATACGCTCTAATAAAATATTATGATCAACAGTATCGAAAGCGGCGCTAAGATCAAGAAGCAGCAACATAGATGAAGCATCAGAATCCATCGTTAGCAATAGATCATTAGTCATTTTTGCGAGGGCTGTCTCCGTAGAGTGATTTGCCCTGAAACCGGATTGAAAAGGTTCACAGAGATTGTTAGACGCTAAGTGTTCATTTAGCTGCTGTGCTACAATTTTTTCGAGGATTTTCGAGATAAACGGAAGGTGGGACACCGGCCGGTAGTTTACCAGGAGATCAGGATTGAGGTTAGGTCTTTTGAGTAGAGGATGAATAACCGCTTTTTTGAATGCTAGGGGAACAGTGCCAGAGGAAAGTGATAAGTTTATAATATTTAACACTGATGGACCTAGTAATACAAAAAGCTCTTTGATAAGTTTCCCAGGAATTCTGTCAAGTAAACATGTTGTTTGTTTTGTCCCATTTACACATTTTGACAATTCCTCCAATGTTATTTTATCAAAGAGAGAGAAACTATTTTGGAGGGCGGTCTCCGTCGTATATACAGTCGTATTTGTGTTAATAGAACCCAGTTGTAGCTGAGATGCATTGTCTTTAATCTCTTTTCTAATGACTTCAATTTTCTTATTAAAGAAATTCATAAAGTCATCTGCTGAGTGGGTGGAGCTACTGGGAGAAGTCCCTTGTTGGGTTAGCGATGCTACTATACTAAACAGAAATTTAGGATCATTTTTGTTGAGGTGGATGAGATTTGAGTAATATTTAGCTTTAGCTGAGGTAAGCATGCGTTTATAAGTTATTAAACTATCACACCATGCTTGATGGAAAACCTCAAGTTTAGTCGCACGCCATTTGCGTTCCAGCTTTCTACCTGATAATTTCTGGGCTTTAGTTTCTTCTGTAAACCATGGGGTACGCCTTTTAGGGGCCCTTTTTAGCTTTAGTGGTGCTACAATATCAATGGTGTCGCGCAGGGCGTCATTAAAGTTGTTAGTGAGGTTATCAATAGAGCCCACATAATTTGGGAATAATGCCATTACCGAAGGCAGTAGGTCAGTAAGAGTCGTCGTTGTGGCAGCATTAATGTTGCGGCTGCTATAGTAGTTATTATTATTATTATTAGTTTGTTGACAATGAGTCAGAACTTCGAATTTTATAAGGTAATGATCGGACATTACTTTAGTGTACGGGAGTATCGTAACTTTAGAGGTGGTGACACCCCTGACAAGCACTAGATCTATCGTATTACCGTTGCGATGCGTGGGTTCATTTATTATTTGTGTAAGACCACAGCTATCAATTATAGTCTGGAGCGCCACGCATGGAGGGTCCGATGGGGTATTCATATGGATATTAAAGTCCCCCATTATGATTATATTGTCGGCGTGCGTCACTAGATCAGCAACAAACTCTGAGAATTCACTGATGAAGTCCGAATAGGGCCCAGGGGGGCGGTAGATAACAGCCAGGTGGAGAGGCAGCGGTGTGACAAACCTCAAAGTGAGCACCTCAAACGAGTTATATTTATTATTTAGGTTAGGTGTAAGATTATAGTTTTCATTGTATATTAGTGCGACACCCCCTCCCCTTTTAAGAGGTCGGGCAACATGTGTATTGGTATAGCCAGGAGGAGATGCCTCATTTAGCGCAAAAAAATCGTCTGGTTTGAGCCAGGTCTCGGCGAGACCAACGACGTCAAGTTTGTTGTCTCTAATGACTTCATTAACTAAAAGCGTTTTGGAAGATAATGATCTTATGTTTAAAAAGCCCATATTATAGGTAGTGGGCTGTTTTGAGGATTGTTTGTTGAAATTATCCGAAGTAGCAATATTAATAATGTTGCGTTTATTATGCGTATTGCACTTTAAATAGTTTCGACCATATCTAGGAATTGATACGACGGGGATATTCAGATTGTTTGCTTGATGTTGCGATAAACTGAACGCATCATAGTTAGCTACCTCAGTACAATGTATGTCTGCCTCTGACACGGTCACAAAAGAAAAAACATTATGTGAGTTGTGTTTCATTCTAAGAGAATTGCTATGTGTGCAGGGATTATCCAGCCTGACGCCGGCTAGTTCTAGTTTAAATGGCTTCTTACCCGGCGACTCCACGCTTCTTTGGTAAGCTTTTCTCTTTGTTGTTAGCCCAGCTCGGCATCCCCGCTTCTGCTTCCGCTCGCACCGCTTATGTCGTCTCCATTGGCGGTCACCGCTAGCACTTGACTCCGCTGCTACAAAGGCCGCTCGATGTAGCCCACGAAGTATTCCCATGCTAGCGAGGAGGTCCACCGTACATGCATCTTTCAGTCTATTACGACCCGATCCATCCACATCCAGAATTGTCTGTCGGTCGTATGTGATCACAGAGTGTTCACGCTTTGAGCCAGCCATGAAATTGACAGAAATGACGGGTGTTTTTTGCCAAATCGCTCTACACTCCCAAGAGCGTTAGCATAGCCGCTGCATTCCCATGCGCCGGCATTTTGCCATCAGATTTACTATACTGCAGAGGCGGGGCCGTGCGTTTCTCACCTAGGCCTTCAGTGATCAATCAATGTTTATTTATATAGCCCTAAATCACGAGTGTCTCAAAGGGCTGCACAAGCCACAACGACATTCTTGTCTCAGATCCCACATCAGGGCAAGAAAAAAACTCAACCCAATGGGATGACAATGAGAAACCTTGGAGGGGACCGCAGATGTCGGGACCTGCCCCCTGGGCGACCGGTGCAATGGACGTTGAGTGATTGTAGCATAATATTGTGAGAGTCCAGTCCATAGTGGATCTAACATAATAGTGATAGTACAGTCCATAGTGGATCTAACATAAAGTGTGAGAGTCCAGTCCATAGTGGATCTAACATAATAGTGAGAGTCCAGTCCATAGTGGGACCAGCAGGAGATCATCTTGAGTGGAGACAGGTCAGCAGTGCAGAGACGTCCCCAACTGATGCACAGATGAGTGGTCCACCCTGGGTCCTGACTTAGGACAGCTAGCGCTTCATCTGTGGTCACCAAATCTGTGCCCCCCCCTTTCCACGAAGGAGAAGGGGGCAGAGCAGAAATGAAACGGCAGATCAACTGGTCTAAAAAAGGGGTCTATTTAAAGGCTAGAGTATACAAATGAGTTTTAAGATGGGACTTAAATGCTTCTGAGGTAGCATCTCTAACTGTTACTGGGAGGGCATTCCAGAGTACTAGAGCCCGAATAGAAAACGCTCTGTAGCCCGCAGACGTTCTACTTAGTCCGATATTAGTGATGTCCTACTTAGTCCGACTTCACCTCTCAAAATACCGTAATTTATGTCACCTAATGGACACGGCTGGAGATACTATACAGAAACCCACTTGCACTACTACTGTACCGGCACCAAAATATTGGTATCGGGAGAACACTAATGACAGGGTGCTTCTTATGAAATTATACGGCAAACATATTCTTAGCCCATTCCTGCTCTGTCACTGATAGGAATATGATGGCAAATTTCCCAAGTCATTTGCACAGCATCCCGGGGTCCTGCAAGCCTACTGGGTTTGAATCCAGGTTGGAGATGTGTCAGGAAGATTCGCAAGATCATGCAGTCACTCATTTGCAAATCTGTGTTTTCCTTGTTTTTTTATTTTTTAATTTGAACTAAAAAAAAGTAAATAAGTAATTAAACAATTTAGCTCCAATTAATGTGTTTTAGTACAAAACATGGATCAAATTCAATTGAAGAAAAATAATAAATAAAAATTGCTTCACAAAAATAAAAAAAAGTGTGAAATCTTTTGTAAAAGGACATAGCGCAAAATGTAGGGCCCCGATTTAGCCAGGGGTGTCCATGTGTGTACTAATAATAATGGAAATTACAATAAATAAATAAAAACTGCAGCCCTAAGACATAACTTTATTTTTTAAATATGAGAAACAAATCATAATAATCTTTATCAACCCAGAGGAAGAAATTGTTTTATCACATCAAAATGTTGATAACACTACACTACACATACTTTACAGGAATCTAAGTGTCAATCATTCACAGTACTGTTGATGCACATTATTATCTGAGGAGGCAGAAGTTGATCCACTTCAGGCTGAGGATATGCTCGCTGTGACCGATGGAGTGTCTTTATTGCACTGCATATTTAAGTTGCTCATTTGTTATGCAGAGTGTGGTTTGACGTGGAAGAGCACATACTGTCAATATTAAGGGGGGGAATCCGAGCAAATGCCCAAAGAGGAAAAAGGGAAAACAACTTAACAAGAGGCGGAAATAACACCAGACACCACCAAATAAATAGCAGCAGAGAGCAGAAGGAGGAATAGACCGAGAACAAGAGTGTGGGAATGATTAAGCAGGGCTTAGGATGAGGAGATGGCAAATGGCGCGGTGAAGTGAAAAAATATGGGCGGTGCAAAGAAAGTACTGCAGTGCAGCCAACATGATGTAGAGATGTAGATGATATATTCACCAGTGGCGGGCCGTGCGTTTCTCACCTAGGCTTTCATTGACGTCCTCCTTAGTACGACGTCACCTCTCAAAATAACGTAATTTATGTCACTACATCAGTGGTTCTTAACCTTGTTGGAGGTACCGAACCCCACCCGTTTCATATGCGCATTTATCGAACCCTTCTTTAGTGAAAAATAAAATGTTTTTTTTTTTCAAATTCAAGACAAAGTTATATGTTTTTGGTAGCACTTTAGTATGGGGAACATATTCTAAGTAACAAAGACTTAATTTAGAGTTTTTTGGACACTAGGGGAACATATTCTAAGTAGCAAAGACTTAATTTAGAGTTATTTGGTTAGGGTTAGGGCCAGGGTTAGAGGGTTAGGGTTATAATAAGGCCATGCCGAATAAGGCATTAATAAGTACTTAATAATGATTAGTTAAGAGCCAATATGTTACTAATTTGCATGTTAATAAGCAACTAATTAATTGTGAATATGTTCCCCATACTAAAGTGTTACCATGTTTTTACTGTTGCACAAAATGAACCGTGCATGAACATCACCTTGTTCAAAGAACAAAACCAACTCACTGCATAAACTCACAACAAATTACACACCTGCAAATCAGTGTGACTTCTGCTGTTGCCGTATCCGTAATACGCAGATAGGGAGAAGTTTTTATTTACACGATGAGTCGGGTGTCTTGACCTCCGCCAAACCCCTGAGCCCAACTCACCGAACCCCAGGGTTTGATCGAACCCAGGTTAAGAACCACTGCACTACATGGACACGGCTGGAGATACTATACAGAAACACAATTGCACACCACTGCGCATTGAATTCCCTCAACAGTGTACAAAAGGTTTTATTTTTTGGCGCATTTAACATTCAATAAACCCGTTTCAGCGATTAAAACATATCTTACGTGGTGCTGTCAAAATTAAAATAATTGTATAAAACAAATGAAACATGAAAAAATAAGGAAATAAAATATTTGAACTCACAATTTGTAGCACACATCCGACGCCGTATAAGCCAGTGGTACCGTTGTAGTCAGTTGATTTGTGTGAAAGTGGCGGGCCTTTCCCCATTTCACTGCCGGTGTTGAGCCAAAAGGGGATTGCCAGCCAAAAATGTATTTCCTTCGCGGGAGCGCGCACCGCTCGCTAAACTTGCATTGCTTAGCTTCGTCTGTCCACAGCAGATTACTAAGTGTAAAAAAACCACTTTATCTCCGTGGTTATTGTACCGGTGAGTTTTCTGAGGCTTTCTCTGGCTCGTATGGTTCGGCTGCCACTTCCTGCTTTCGCAACTTGTGATTGGATACTCACTTGGGACTCCCGAGTGAGTATCCAATCACAGCGTAAGGCCAGCTAGAAGGCCTTACTGACAACAACTCATGATCTGATTGGCTATCGCAATTGTCCATCAACTCTGTGTCTCCGTTCACTTACAGTGCACAGACGCCTGCATTATTGATTCTGAAGGCCCCGGGCAGATTTCGTACAGCATGGCAACTTAACCTAAAAACAGTAGCATTGGAAGGAGCATAATATGACATGAAGAGAATATGAATACCTTTAGATACTTAGGGAAAGTAAATAAAAAATTACTTTTGTCTTTAATTATGGTCAGGATGTCTGGTTATGTTAGGCCAGCAGAGAAGGCCTTGCTGGCCCTGACGGCACACCACTGATATTCACTAATTGAGTGACGTTACTATTTGGTAAATGTGATCATTCATATGAATTATTGGGATGTGTTTGCACGTTCACATAAGTCAACAATGTTTATGCCTTGCAGTATATGAAGAAGCACTCCCTGTTGTAAGCCATCTGCACACTGCTGTTTGTTCCAGAGTTAGGCTCATGCAGTCACTCATGTGGGCATCCAAACCCACAACCACCTGGCTGTGAGGCAAATGCGTCAATCACATGTGCCATAGAGCAGTCAAGGGCATAAATTGTTCAACATTTCAACAACAACCCAAAAATAATTTGGGGTTGGGACTGTCATGGGATGAATCTCCTACCACCAATAGAAGGCTTATAATATTCCGTAGTTGTGTAATTAAACACTAAAAAAACAAAAAATACGACTTCCTAAAGGTTACATCAGGTGTGCCTCAGGACTTTATCCTTGGACCACTTCTTTTTACTAATTACCTCATCATACTTTAGATAAGGGGTGTCGGTCGATCACGAGGCATTAAAAAAATAGACCCTAAAAACGACTGATTATCAGTCTTCACTGTGACGTCACTTTTGTCACTTGATTGACATTCACGGCACCCAAAGATCTTGTGAGATGACACTGGTTGCTGCGAGCTGATTATGAAGAAAAAAAAGAACAACCGGCAGCAACGCAAGAAGCACTTTTTATTTCAACAGACTCTGTCTCCGTACCCGCTGTACAAAAATGTGAAGACCACCCGCACAGTTCCTATCGTCACAATAAAAGTGCTGCTCTATCCTGCCTTGCTAACAAAATAAGGGTCTAAGGCCATGTCTACATTAAGCCGGATAACTCCTTAAACAAATAATTATTGAACCTAAGCACCGTGTCAGCTACACTAAACCAATGTTTAAGGTCCCCCTCCTTGGAGAATTTTTTACACTGGTAAGTACGCCGTGTATTTCTTGAATCTCCGGCTCTTAGCTTTGTATGGACTCATTGACCGTTTACAAACTGAGTTCGGAAAGGAAGTGACACCAGAAAAAACGCGCCACATCCAGCTTCATAATAAAGCGGTTTCGTAGAGGAAGTGACACCAGAAAGAACGCGCCACATCTAGCTTCAAAATAAATCGGTTTCGTAACTAGGAGCTAACCACTGGAAATATGAAGGCGAGTCATCCAGACATGCCCGTGTGTCTCCTTCCGTCTGTACAGACGCTTGTGGAAATCACACATGAATATCTTAAGAGAAAACGATTGCAGCTATTTGGGACACAACACCTCCCAGAAGGCAAGAGAACTTTCGAATGTCGAGGTCAGCTGTAATTCTACATACTAAAAAACTTTGTCCATTTGTCGAAGGAGAGTCAACAAGAATGCGGGCTCCCGTGGATGTGATAAAAAAAAGGTAGCGTGTGCTTTGTATTACCTGGCCGTCGAGGGAAGACAACGGAAAATGGCGAAAGCTGGCAAAGCAGACTGTATCAGTTATTGTCCGCCATGTATGTTGCAGACTCAACGTCTAGGTCCAGAGTATATAAAGTCACCAAAAACGAATGGACAATGAAGGTGAAGGCAAAAGAGTGAGGAGTGTCCTGACCAGATATCTAGATCCCTAGATTGATTGTTGTCAAATGTTCTTTGTCACATCGTGTACTTTCACGTGTTTAATAAAGATTTCATTCATTTATGATGGCTCAGGTGTAATTCACTACAATAGGGCCCCACAACACACTGGATTCCAGTTCATTGAAATACCACAACACTAGATATTCTTCAGATAAGTTACATTTAATTTAAGAACTTGCACACAAAGCAATACTGTAGGTGAGTATGACATGCACATTTTCCGCACATGCGTACTAGGTTTTTACTGCCTCTCTTTCCTTCTGCAGGTCTGGTTGTCTTCCTCAGTATGATGGTGGGAGCATTCGTGTGGGGAGGCCTGGCGGACAAAGTTGGCCGTCGACGCTGTTTGGTTGTGGCATTATCTATTAACTGCGTCTTTGTCTTCCTGTCCTCGTTTGCACAAAGCTATGGCTTCTTCCTCTTCTTCAGGCTGCTGTCAGGCATCGGGTAAGTCAAACAAATGCACACTCACAAACAGTCTATCACGTTTGTCTTAGGTAACACCCTTTTGCCTTCACATTTCTTTCTATTTACTATAATAAGTGTGTGTGTGTGTGTGCTTGCATACAGGGTGTGGGTGATGCGTCAGTGCAGTAATACTTGGTAGAAGTTTTTTGATTGATTGATTGAGACTTTTATTAGTAGGTTGCACAGTGAAGTACATATTCCGTACAATTGACCACTAAATGGTAACACCCGAATAAGTTTTTCAACTTGTTTAAGTCGGGGTCCACTTAAATTGATTCATGATACAGATATATACTATCATATGTACTATCATCATAATACAGTCATCACACAAGATAATCACATTGAATTATTTACATTATTTACAATCAGGGGTGTGGAGGAGGGGGGCGGGGGGGGGGTCCTTAAGTGCTTGTAGTTAGTGCATGTTACATGTTGCTCCTGCTTGCTACTATCAGCTACCGCCCCGCCAGCTAGCCCACCACGCGGGGATGAACAGAGGAGCAGAGTGTGTAAGTTTGCCGGTATATTGCCTCTCCACCGCCAAGACTCCTGCAGTGCCTCCTTGTGGCCACACACGGAATAAGTGTCCTTGCGAACACTAAACCAAACTCTAAAGGGATCGGGGAACAGCAGTGGGCCATAGAGGTGAGCTGTGCAGGCACACCGGTGTGCGGACACACCTTGCCAACCACTGTCCCAGCTATGGGTAAATAACATGGGCGGGTGGGGCTCGTAGCCATGGTCGGCAACCCACCTAGGTGAAGAACACTGAACTAAAACCGGGACTGCAAAGAGTTGCGCCCCACAGTCCTTAATTAGCATAGTAAAGTCAACCATGGAGAACAAAGTCATCCTAAATACTATACTTCCAGCGGCAGGAGTCTGCAGGAACATCGCAGCGGATGGTGGTGTTGGTCCTCCTTGCGGAGGTCATCATGACGACAGGACCTCAAACACGCGAGGGAGGGCCCTGCCCGATCAC
This sequence comes from Entelurus aequoreus, assembly GCF_033978785.1. NCBI lineage: Eukaryota > Metazoa > Chordata > Actinopteri > Syngnathiformes > Syngnathidae > Entelurus > Entelurus aequoreus. Next base: position 28,651,956 of record NC_084754.1, read on the forward strand.
AGCACCCCATCCAAAGCACTCATGTGCTGTCGGACACCATTTATAACGGGAACCTTCAACGCATGCAGAGTGAGAGAAAAATCTAGATTGGAGGACCTAGCACACTGTGCCAAAGCAGGGGGAATGGAGATCCTGGGGATCCAGGAACACAGAAGAGTGCACACTGATGACTGGATCGTTTACCACAGACTGCAGGGATGCACGTTCATCACTGCATCTGCGTGGTGAAACGAGGCCCAGGCTGCAACAGGGGGCGTAAGGCTATTGCTTGGTTCTCTGGCACGTAAGGCTGTGCATCCGGTTTACCTCCATACCGGCAGGTTCTCAGGCAGTCAGCCTGACTTGTATCGCTGCGAAGGTCCACAGCCGCATGATAATAAACTGGATTTGGCATGCCATTGACCGTCGCCTGAGGGAAAAACAAAACGGCTTTCGAGAGGAGAGGACCACACAAGTCCAGATCCTGGCCCTGAGGAGACTAATCGAGTAGGAGAAGAAGAACAACCTGACGGCTGTATTGTGCTTTATTGACTTCAAAAATACTTTTGACTCAAGACATAGAGGCACCATGATGAGGATCCTGAAGGCCTATGGTGTCCCTCCCAACTTGCTCAGGGCAATAGAGACCATGTATGCAGGTACACATGGCGGCAGTGAGGAGTTTGAAGTTCTGGCTAGGGTAATGCAGGGAGATACTCTAGCCACTTTCCTCTTTGTCATAGACCTGGATTACGTGCTCAGGAAGGCCATTAATGGGCCAGAGCAAGCAGACACCATGCAGTAGTCCTGACTGACCAAGACGACGCAGACGACATGTGCCTGCTCTCCAACCACATGGAGCAGGCACAAGTTCTTGGCAGTGTGGCAAGGTCGGCCTTCGACTAAATGCCAAGAAAACTGAGGTGGTCACCTATAACATCCAAGCGGAACATCCACCTCTCTCAACACCAGGAGGCACTGCTCTGAAAGAAATCAATGACTTCAAGAACCTGGACTCATGGGTCAACTCGACAGGACAAGATCAAAAAGTGAGGAAGACACTACATAGAGGGCCCTGAATGACATGGCCAATGTATGGAAGTCCAACCTCCCCTGAGAAACCAAACTCAGCTACTTCTACGCGATGGTAGAATATGTCTTCCTTGATGGCCTTGAATACTGGACCCTGAAGCCAATGCTGCAGAAGGCTCTGGAAGAACACCAGAATGTTAATTAGAGTTACCACCATCTACAAGAGCACACATTTCCAATCTTTATGCTGGAATATTCAGGGTGAGCGACAAAAGGAGGATGAGACTCGCAGGACACTGCCAAAGACACCAGGAGCTGCCAGCCAGCACACTGGTGCTGTGGGAACCAACACATGGGTGCCAGTCACGAAAACGTCCTACAGTAACATTCGTGGATGTACTCAAGAAAGTTGCAGGAGAGCAAAGCACTAACGAGCTGGCCGGATGTATGGAGAACCGTGATGATTGGAAATGACAATGGAGGGCTCGCCTGAGGACGACCTAGAGAGAAACCTGATGTGCAATGAGGTTCATAGTTGTTAAGGCTCTGATTCCATTAGAGTCATATTTACAAACATTTATACCTAAAAGATGAGCTGGTCATAGAAGGACACAAATTCACGTTTTTTTAATGCGTCATATTCATATTAATATTTGTGAGGCGATATGATAATTTTGTAGACAATCTTTTTACTGCATTTGCTGTCAAAACGTGATCCTTTGACTCAGAATCAGAAATACTTTAATAATCCCAGAGGGGAAATTAAGATTTTCAGCACAATCCCATTCAAGAGCAGACATAATTACAGCGAGACAGAACAGGATCACTGACGGGTGTGCCAACTTCTGCCGCCCCTTACAAAAAGGTGAGAAACATGTAACGGGGTGTGAAAAAAAAAATTCAGTGTAAGCCTGGGCCCCTGGATAGGGGGTCCAGACTGAGGCCAAGGTAAAAACAACAACTCATAGACACAGCACACATACACGTGTGTAAGAGGGCAACATCAAAGAACACAAAGGACCTTAAAGACATTTAAAGAGCAGAGCTGATGCAACCAGCCACTTCTACACACAGCCACAAAAGTAAAACAACAACAAAAACAACAAAAAATATATATACACTATACGGGGGAGCATGGCCAGAGACAGGAGCAGACCCAACAAAGCAACCAAGAGAGCCGACTCCACCCTCGGCCGCCCACCAACTCTCAGCCGGTGTCCAGTCTGCATGGATGAGCGAGGATGCGTCCACGGAGACCGAGGTGTCCGATACCTGCTCATTCAGCCAAGACGCTGTGAAGCTTGTCCGTCCCGGCGCTCCGCAGTCCTGTCTCTTCATCTGCATCTCCTCCAGTCTCTCCAAACGGACTCTGGTGTGGCAGAGACCAAGCAGCTGGTCTCCATGGTCAAAAGGCTCCCGGGAGGCAGATCCAGAAGTTCACAAAAAAGCACCGCAGAAGTCACAAAAGTGCCATCCCTTGTCACACAGTCCTAATGGGTTAGGGTTAGGGTTAGGGTTAGGGTTAGGGTTAGGGTTAAAAAAAACCACATGAAAACAAGAGGGAAACATCAGGAACACAAAAGGATGATACAAGAGCACAGAGCTCCTGCCAAAAAATACAAAAACAAACAAAAAAAAGCAAACTCCTTAGACATGTCAGGCGGACATCAGCCACGGGTAGTCACGGCAACGGAGACCGAGGACGGTGTCACGTATAAGGCTTCTACCGCAAGATGCTCTCCTGCGTTGTATTAATAAATTGAGTAATGAAATAAGAGTGAAAGTCTTTTGTATCCTTTGTGATATGTTTGCATGTTTGCATGTAAACAATTTCTAACAAATCCATTCATCTGTTTTCTACCGCATTTGTACCTCTCGAGTTCGTCGGGGGCGTTTCACATGAACCTGGCTCACGTGAGCAGGCTGCCGTATAAACACACTTTGTTGTAAATTACACACATTATATTTTTTTGGGGTTAGTCAGAGTCTTCCCCCTCGTCTAAAGTTTACATATCGATGTCGCGACTTATCTTTTCAAACAGGGTGCAGTACTAATTCAGTTTTGGACACGCACATCTGTCTTCTTCTTCTTCTTCACTTTCTTTCTGACTCAACCGTTTCATTTTTTTAAAATTTCAGCCCGTGTTCAGTTCTCGAAGACATGGCAATGACATTCTGACAGTCGCTCAGTCCGCTATTTGAAACACCAGAAAGAAGCACCTCCTACTGACTTGTAATTGGTCAGACTCAAGCACATGGCTACTTTCAGTATGATTTGCGTATTTATAAGGGAGCGTGTTCAGGGCGTGCCAAGCCACGCCCACATCTGCGGCCAATTTCAAGTTGATTGCAATGTAAAAACAAAATGTGTTTGAATTTGTGCCTCCAAACATTTTCATACATCTGATTTTTTTACTTGCCTACGCTGTTTTGTAGATTTGCACTTACGTCCATTTTTTAAAAGGAAAGTTGTTACTTGAGGCTCCTGATCTAGTAAGATCCAAATACCACGCGCTAAACAGCATGTGCAAACTATACAATGATCATCAATCAATCAATGTTTATTTATATAGCCCTAAATCACAAGTGTCTCAAAGGGCTGTACAAGCCACAACGACATCCTCGGTACAGAGCCCACATGATGTGTATTGTTAGTGGGCGTGTTGCGGATGATCTACTAAGACCGTGTGTACAATTGACAACAAGTTCAAAACTGGTACAGACTGCTCTATTTAAATGAGGATTTTGCGTGTACTATCATCTGTCACCATGGAGACACTCATTTCCATACACATTCATGACGTAATGATAATGCTCTAATGGTTCAACATGTGCTGTTTTGTTATGTTGTGCAATATGTAGCACACACCACCTTTTCTGAGTGATATACTGTAGAAAACACACCAAACGGTGCAATCCGGGAGGCAACTTTGTTGTAATGGTGCATCTGGAATGATCCAGAAATGCATGCAAAAATGAATGAAAATGCATATTGCATTTTTTTTTTTCCCATAGGGGATAACTAACATCAAAACAAAAGAAACACCAGCAGAAGCCAAAACAAATCAATCAATCAATCAATCAATGTTTATTTATATAGCCCTAAATCACAAGGGTCTCAAAGGGCTGTACAAGCCACAACGACATCCTCGGTACAGAGCCCACATACCACTTGAACTTGTTTTAATTAGCCCCTTAAGTCAATACAATTATAAAATGATATTGCTGAATAGAAGATACCGCTACTATTTTTACAATTTATGACAAATATGTTGACAGACACAAATAACAGAGGATTATCTGTCCATCTTTTGTCTTTGTGCATAACTGTGCCAGTTTGAAAGCACATTTCAAACATGCTCATTATAGACTCAAAGCAGTGGTCAAAAAACAGCTTTAGTGTTGATGAATCACATTGCGAGTGCTCAATGATTATATTTGCATCGCCTCCTCCTAGTATTGTGGCTGTTTTAATGATAATTGATTCTGCATATACTGTATGTTCCAGACTATAAGGCACACTTAAAATCCTTTTTTTTCTCCAAAACTCGACATTGCGCCTTATAACCCTGTGCGCCTAATGTACGGAATAATTCTGGTTTTGCTTACCGACCTCGAAGCAATTTCATTTGGTACATGGTGTAATGATAAGCGTGACCAGTAGATGGCAGTCAAACATAAGAGATACGTGTAGACTGCAATATGGTGGCAATATGACTCAAGTAAACAACACCAACATTTTATATGTTCTATTGAAAATATAGAACATTACACACGGTGCTCAAAAATCTATCAAAATGTTTTAGTATGACTTTGGTAAGCTATGAAGCCGCACCGCTTGATGGATTGTTGGCGCATTAAACACACTAGTATCATTATGGTGTGTGTATAAGGTAACACATTATCTGGCGTTTTGTTTCGCAATATTATGCAAAAGCAACTTTGCTTACCTTCTGGTACCTGCTGATCTGTATTTGTGATCTGCATAAATACGGAAAAATTGTGCGAGTCCGACTTTGTAGTCCAAGAGATGCCGTAGTCGATAAGCTTCTTCTTTTTCTCTATCTTCTTGTTATGTGACATTCATCCTCCGCTGTTGCCATTTCTAATATGAAGTAGTGTAAAGTTCTTACTTATATCTGTCAGTAAACTCGCCATGAAAGCGCTAAAACATACCGGTGTAGAGAGTTTACAGTATTCACCCAAGGAACTTTAGTTATTAGAGAGTTCCGGTAGGATCGTTTTTCACGGGACACATTTCCGGCCATGTTGTTTCTGGATGAGGAGATGCTGCTCTGTTATTGATTTAAGTAAAGTCTGAATGTCATTAAAACAGTTAGCTTCATCTTTTGACACTTCTTCCACTCCCGTCCTTGCACGCTACACCGCTACGACAAAGATGACGGGGAGAAGACGCTGCCGAAGGTGAGCCACGTAAATAAGACCGCCCACAAAACGGCGCATCAGGAAGTGACTGTCAGAAAGCGGCTTGAAGATGATCTGTAAAACATCATCTATGCAACATTTTGAGCAAAAAAACAACATTACATGTTATGTAGACCACCAGGAAGTGTTTTACATTTAGAAAAAAAAAAAAAAAAATATGACTCCTTTAATGCGCCCTATAATCCGGTGCTCCTTATATATGAAAAAAGTAAAAAATAGACAATTCATCGGCAGTGCGCCTAATAATCCGGTGCGCCCTATGGTCCGGAAAATACGGTGCTGTACATGAAGACAGAGACGCTAAATGGATTGCACTCCCTATTTTGCTCATTTTAGAGATGCAATCCTCTGCACATGAGATTACGTGCGCTTTCAAATTTGTACATGTTTCAATACATGCAAACCCTTAGTAGATCAGGCCCTGAATCTGAATGAGAACTTTAGTTAGTTAGTTTTCAGGCATAAATAAAGTACACGATTTAGATACACAAATAAGCAATGTAGTGAACCTTCAAAAAGGGTTCCCAATGCCCTTAATGTGTGGATTGCAGACAAAATTGAAGAGGAACTGTAAAATCTTACCCATCTTGTTGCCACGAAAATAAAAGTGATGCACTCCTTGCACTTTGCTGAGGTACTAAAATATTTAATGGAAATACACCCACAGGCTTCAAAATCAAGCACTACAGAGATCGAAGACCTATAAAAACAATATTGAATGTGACATAGCTCTCAAAATGTACTGTATGCGGTTATTTTTTTCATTTTCCTAATACTGTGAAGCTCATGTAATTTATTTAAACTTTGTGTGCACAGCCTGATGTTCCACTTAAGAACCAAGCACAATGCTTAAGCTCAGAATAACACAATTCCACTGGGATTCGCACACTCAAAAATCAGGTCACGGCACAACGCATGCGATTCCCATCCACAAACAGCTTGCAGCACATCAATAAAAGTCTTGTAAGTGTAGCTTGTCTGCTATGGCCTGCCTCATTGTCTGTGTTTAATATAATCAATCTTCATGTTTATATATATTTACTTCTTCTAGTACATTTACAACCGTAGATGCACTGGTTTCTACTGTGTGATGGTAACTTTTGCAAAGTGACTGTGATCCCTTCTTTTAATTATTACGTTGGATTTCTCTATAATGTGTCTACAATCAACTACGGTTGTCCCGATCTCATATTGATATCAAATATTGGGATGATAGCAGCAAAAAACAAGTATTGGATGATATCGGCTTGCGTGTAAATTGTCCGATATAAGCTCTGATATGAGGAGTCCTGCAGTGCGTTTACTTGTACAAAGCTGAACAGCCAGTTAATATCTACATGTCCTCCAATAAACACACAAGGCTGGGCATTTCTTGTATTTTACTGAAGTAATTTACAAAAGGTAAACATGGTAGCTATAGGCTTCTAGGAACTTGCAGCTACACAATAGCTAAGCACACAGTAGCACACGAGCTAGACATACATAAGCGACTTTGATTGAACATTATTGCAGTCTAAAAAAACACATTTGTCAATATAAAGAAGTATCAAATAAGTATTGTTGCATATTATATGCAGATACAAAGTATTAGAGGCAGAAGTGTACTAAGAAATATCCACTAACAAACGTGTCTGGATCATTCTATTTACTCTGTCATGACTCATAAGCTCAACTAATTTAAGGAATTATTGTGTCCACTATATATCCCCAAAAACTAATTGCCACTCCACTTAAACCTTAAAGGCCTACTGAAACCCACTACTACCGACCACGCAGTCTGATAGTTTATATATCAATGATGAAATCTTAACATTGCAACACATGCCAATACGGCCGGGTTAACTTATAAAGTGCAATTTTAAATTTCCCGGGAAACTTCCGGCTGAAAACGTCTATGTATGAGGACATTTGCGCGTGACGTCAAAGGTTGAAGCGGAAGTATTGGGACACCATTGTATCCCAAGACAAACAGCTCTGTTTTCATCGCAAAATTCCACAGTATTCTGGACATCTGTGTTGGTGAATCTTTTGCAATTTGTTCAATTAACAATGGAGACTGCAAAGAAGAAAGCTGTAGGTGGGATCGGTGTATTAGCGGCTGGCTGCAGCAACACAACCAGGAGGACTTTGAGTTGGATAGCAGACGCGCTACCGTGAGTACAGCTTTGGCTTCCAAACATTTGATCGCTTGCCCGTACGTGCGTGCTGCTATGTGCATGTCACGTACGTAACTTTGGGGAAATATATGTTTCTTGCCGACTCTGATGGCGGCCGGGGTGTCGTCGAAAGCTACAACGCCCGCCGCCGCGCCGCTGTCCTCACCTTGACTCCCTCCGTCTCCGGGCCGCCGACCACATCGAAGATCGGGGGAAGTCCTTCGTTGCGCCGTCGATCGCTGGAACGCAGGTGAGCACGGGTGTTGATGAGCAGATGAGGGCTGGCGTAGGTGGAGAGCTAATGTTTTTAGCATAGCTCTGTCGAGGTCCCGTAGCTAAGTTAGCTTCAATGGCGTCATTAGCAACAGCATTGCTAGGCTTCGCCAGGCGGTACAGCATTAACCGCGTGGTTACAGGTCCAGAGTTTGGTAGTATTGTTGATCTTCTGTCTATCCTTCCGGTCAGGGGCTTATTTATTTTGTTTCCATCTGCATTTAAGCACGATGCTATCACGTTAGCTCTGTAGCTAAAGTGCTTCGCCGATGTATTGTCGTGGAGATAAAAGTCACTGTGAATGTCCATTTCGCGTTCTCGACTCTCATTTTCAAGAGGATATAGTATCCGAGGTGGTTTAAAATGCAAATCCGTGATCCACAATAGAAAAAGGAGAAAGTGTGGAATCCAATGAGCCCTTGTACCTAAGTTACGGTCAGAGCGAAAAAAGATACGTCCTGCACTGCACTCTAATCCTTCACTCTCACGTGCCTCATCCACGAATCTTTCATCCTCGCTCAAATTAATGGGGTAATCGTCGCTTTCTCTGTCCGAATCGCTCTCGCTGCTGGTGTAAACAATGTGCAAATGTGAGGAGCCCTTCAACCTGTGACGTCACGCTACTTCCGGTACAGGCAAGGCTTTTTTTTATCAGCGACCAAAACGTTATCGTCAATGTTCTCTACTAAATCTGTTCAGCAAAAATATGGCAATATCGCGAAATGATCAAGTATGACACATAGAATGGATCTGCTATCCCCGTTTAAATAAGAAAATTTCATTTCAGTAGGCCTTTAAAAACAGCATAAGCATAGTTTTTTTTATACCTACCATTATTCTCTGAGTAATTTCATTGATCAAGCCTTTTCTAACGCTAGAAAATAATAAAGGCACATCCTATGATGTGTGCTGGTATCGTATCGGATTGGTATCGGTATTGGCAAATACTCAAGGGTCCAATATCTGTATTGGAAGTAAACAAGTTGTATTGATTGATTAGAACTAAACAACTACGGTACTGTATTTTTCGGACATCACGGCGCACCGGGTTATAAGACACGCTGCCTATGAACGGGTCTATGTAGGTGTATTTTAATACAAAAGGCACACCAGATTATAAGGGGCATTAAAAGAGTCATTAGGAATTTTTTTTCTACATTAAAAACCATAACATGTAAAGGTGGATCTTTGGTCAAAATGTTGCATAGATTATGTTTTACAGACCATCTTCAGGTAGGGAATTGTGATGTATCCTGTTGTAATTGTATGCATGTTCCAAATAAACTCAAACCATAAACCATAAACCATCTTCAAGCCGCTTTCTGACCTTTTGTTGGTGGTCTTTTTTACGTGGCTCCACTTCGACAGAGTTATCTCCCTGTCATCTTTGTTTTACCAGTATATTTTAGCGCTTCTATAACGAGTCTACTGACAGATATAAGTTATAAATGTATGTTACTTTTTGTTTAAAAAAAAGCAACAGCAGATGATGAATGACCCACAACAAGAATATAGAGAAAAAGAAGGAGCTTATTGACTACTGCGTGGGCTTCAATGGCAGACACGCCCACATTTTCGGACTTCATCGTCATCGGCGGTCACTCGAAACGAGTATGACAATCCTCCTGGTAGGGGGTGTATCCCTTTATGGAGGATGCCTGTGCGTGACTTAGTTTAACGTAGGGAAGTCTCCCCACGTTAAACTAAGTCACGCACAGACAGTCACCACACGATCCTTGACAGAATCGGGTCAGGGTCCAGTGGCATGAAGTCCAAGACGACTGGGGACCCTTTTCTGCTGCAGCCTTTTTCCGCCATCGCAGCCGTTGTGATAGTTCTTAAATCTACCGTCTTCCGCCTGCTCCGCCGTTGAGGTCTTCACCGTATCCCTGGCTAGGGGGCAGTCCGGTAGTAGGCCTTTGCCAAGGGCCACCTGGGGTAACAATAGTAAAGGGGTAAACCTCCTCGTGCCCCAAGACCCCATAGAGGAGCCTCCACTGCCGGATGCACTTTAACGTCATTCCCAGGACAGATTTTATGTATTTATTTTTTTTCGGACTTACGCACATCCCAAATACACATCAGCAGGTACCAATAGGTTTTGCATAATATTGTGATACAAAATACCAGTAAAATGTCTTTTCAAATAGGTGCCATTTTGGGGTCCTTATACACACACCATATTAGTACCCGTATGTTGAAGCACAGTACGTCTGACTATGGTAGCAGTAATCCATCAAGCGGTGTGGCTTTGTGGCTTACCAAAGTCGTACTAAAACATGCTGACAGATTTTTTTAGCGCTGTGTGTAATGTTTTATATTCTCAATAAAACATCATATTTTTGGGCATGCTTGCTAACCTGTACTTGCGAGCAGGTTAGATTTATTGAACAGGGGGCGTCAACCTGCAGTGCAGACGTATCTCTTATGTGTGACTGCCATCTACTGGTCACACTTATCATTACACCATGTACCAAATTAATTTGCTCGGAGGTCGGTATGTGACGATCTGTCACTTCATTGCCGTTTGTGTTTCCTTGTCTGATGTTTATTTCCAGTCAGCGCTCGTATTTTTGTTCCATTTCCTGCATGTCTCCCTGAGCGCTCGTCTTCCTCACCTGTCCCTGATTGGCAGCCGGGCACCCCTGGAGGCAGTTGGAAATCAGGCGGCTATTTATGCCTGCCTCGCCTGTTCCTCAGTGCTTGAGGATTGCTTGTGTTGAGAACCGTTTACATGCACAACTGCTTCCTTTTGTCATGTCTGTGTGATCATGTTTTGTTTTAGTCATGTTCGGTTTTGTTTTTGGACTCTTTGTGCACATTTGTTTGTTTTGTCACCATAGCAACCCATTAGTTTTCACCTGTCATGTCACACACCTGTTTCACGTTTTGAGTCACGCACCTGTTTCCACTGATCATGTCACTGCTATTTAAGCCTGTCTGTTTCTGTTGTTCGGCGTGGTGACATTATCTATCCAGCCATGCTACCCATGATATTCCTGTCTGCCATAGTTTTCATGCTGTTCCATGCCAAGTAAGTTTTTGTTTATTGTTCATAGTTTCTGCTTTTGTGCAAGTTTTGTTTCATTAGTCAAATTTGTTCTCCGCCATTGTGCGCGCCTTTTGTTTGCTTTCTTTTTTGTAGTTTGTTAGTGTTTTAATAAATCATGTACTTACATTCACGCCTTGCCCGCGCCAACTTTCCGCTGCCTTCCGGGAAAACACAACAACCCATAGTCCACGTACTGACACCTTTTCTGTTTAAAATATTAAAATCATATTTTTATAAATAGTTGATTTATATAGGCTAGTAAGTTAAAGTTTTGTACCTGACAATTTTCGGCTACCTTGCTTCTGCAGCCTTCATCAGAGGTGTCACGTGATGTTAGCGTGACGCCATCTGTGACGTGTTATATAGATTGTTCCATCCCACCTGAAGTGGTGGGGTGTCTGTGTGCGCCGGGGGTAGGGCGGGGCGCCCCCGGTCGTCTGGACGTCTACCAAACGGCCGGGGGCGGCCCTGCAGGACTGTGTCCCGGGTGTGGGATAGTTGGTAGGCTCCTTCATCCCTGTTGACAGTCTAACATCACGTGACATCTCTGATGAAGGCTGCAGAAGCAAGGTAGCCGAAACTTGTCAGGTACAAAACTTTACCTTACCAGCCTATATAAATCAACCATTTATAAATACACATCAGTAGGCTAAATGAACCTCTTCAACATAAAATCGTCTTACCTGCTCTTCGTTCTCCTGGTTCCTGCATCTTGGGGTCACAACTACTGCAGCCATGCGAGTTCCCAAGATAATCCTCGAGCACTGAGGAGCAAGCGAGGCAGGCATAAATAGCCGCCTGATTGGCAACTGCCTCCAGGTGTGCCCGGCTGCCAATCAGGGACAGGTGAGGAAGACGAGCGCTCAGGGAGACATGCAGGAAATGGAACAAAAATACGAGCGCTGACAGGAAATAAACATCAAACACGGAAACACAAACAGAAATGAAGTGACAGATCGTCACACGGTAAGCACCACCAGAATTAATCTGAACATTAGGCGCAGCGGGTTATATATTTTGGGGAAAATTTAAGGATTTTATGTGCAGTAGTTGGATTAATCAGACATTGACTTAAAATGTAAGGAATCTGGTGAGCTAAGAGTCTTATTGAATAACTGAAGAAGTTGTCTGTCTATCTGTGTTGGCCCTGTGATGAGGTTTGAGATAGGCTCCAGCACCCCCCGCAACTCCGAAAGGGACAAGCGGTAGAAAATGGATGGCTGGATGGAAGTTATTTTTTCATATTACTTTTTTAAAGCTTAACGTATTTGAAAACCAGTGTCATGCCAGTTGTATCAGCTGTAATTAAGAACTGTATTTCTCTTCCAGTGTCGGTGGCACAGTGCCGATCGTCTACTCGTACTTCTCGGAGTTCCTTCAGATGGACAAGCGAGGAGAGCATCTGTCCTGGTTGTGCATGTTTTGGATGATCGGCGGGATTTATGCCTCTTTCACTGCCTGGGGAATCATTCCCAGATATGGTAGGAACCTGGTATATTAGGATGTATTCAACACTGTGCATTCACCTTGTCATTTGTACATGTCTGTGTGCAGGTTGGGGGTTCAGTATGGGCACAGAGTTCCAGTTCCACAGTTGGAGGTTATTTGTTCTGGTCGCTGCTCTTCCTGCCGTCGCCTCTTTGGTCGGACTCACTTTCATGCCTGAGAGCCCTCGCTTCCTGCTTGAGGTAAGTAAGACTGCCACCATATTTGGAGTCCAGTTTTGGATTTCTATTCACATGAATATTTATCTGTTTTTCGTCTCTCTGATACTGCTAATTCTAAAAAAAAAAAAATAGCACACATGATACAACAACGTAATGGGCATTCAATATATGCTGTAATGAAGATGAATGACTCGTCCAATTAATTAGTCATTGATGATATTCAGGTGATGGTCCAAAGCATACATTTTGTCCTTGAAATTTTCATCCAAGCAGAATGCTAAGCACGATGAGGCATGGATGATTCTGAAGCAGGTCCACGACACCAACTGGAGGGCTAAAGGACAGCCAGAAAAAGTATTCACTGTGAGTATGTAGAACTATTCATCAAGAGTGCAGGACTTAAAGTTCTCCACAGTTATGGCAGATTTACATGACTTGGCGTCTGTCCATTTTGCCACAGCCAGTCTATTCTAGCACAATTTATATTGCAAATACCGTGCGTATTTAATTTGATGCATCAAGAAAACATGCAGTAGACATTTTACAGTGCATATCCTACACACTTGGTATTTTCATATGCGTTCAACTGGTAGCGGTCATTCCCACAGTACCCTCAATGGAATAAAATCAAGGCAATAATAATAAGTAAAGTAAAAATGTGGGAAAACCGATCAAAAAAACATTATGTTGATACTAAAAAGGTAATAAACGTTGGGCCTGATTTACTAAAGGTTGGCGTGTACTAGAGATGCGCGGTTTGCGGACACAACCGCGGATAATCCGCGGGTCGGGCGGATGCATGACGAAAAAATTTGATTTTAAATAGATTCGGGCGGGTGGCGGTTGAACCAATTCAGAAAAAAAAATACATACCGTTTTTTTCGGACTAAAAGTCGCAGTTTTTTTCATAGTTTGGCCATGGGTGCGACGTATACTCCGGAGCGACTTATGTGTGAAATTATTAACACATTATTGTAAAATTTCAAATAATATTATTTATCTCATTCGCGTCAGCGACGAAGCAAATCGTCACACACACGCCAACCAATAAGAATTCGGTGGGGGCGGGTCATGGCAGAGATGCATTGTGGGTTTTGGAATGCTAACTGCTATACGCTACTGCCGGAGCTATTAAAATGGACCACATCAACGTTGGCGGTAACTTATAAAAACCGAGAAAGACTGAACTAAAATGGCACCGAAAAGGAAATCATATACTGCAGATTACAAGCTGGACGTAGTGAAATATGCAGCAGAAAACAGCGATCGAGCAGCCATCGTCACACACACGCCAACCAATAAGAATTCGGCGGGGGCGGGTCATGGCAGAGATTCATTGTGGGTTTTGGAATGCTAACTGCTCAGTCTTCTTTCTGCCTTGCATCGTCTATATTAGATATATAACAACGGGTGGGTGGTTTTGATAAAATGTTAGTTCGGGTGGGTGGCGGGTGGATGACAACTTTTGTGATGCGTCTGCGGATGAAATAATTGCCTATCCGCACATCTCTAGCGTGTACTAAAAGATGTGCAAACTTGATAACACATGCAAAGATGATCTACTAAACTAGTGCAAAGTAGATTGCGTCTGTTAAATGAGCCATATGTAAGAATCCAGCCAGAAATGGTACGGCAATCACGGTCAAAATTCTGTAGTCCCCTCCCCCTGCCCCTGCCCCTGCCCCTGACTGAGGTTGCCAGATACGCAGCCGAATCCAGCTCGATATAGCCAACACATTTTACACAGAAATTAGGCTATTTTCAGGAAGAAGTATGTCATGTCTGCGTACAATATCACAACAAATGACACTCATATGGTTATTGTCAGTGCTATAAGAAAACAAAGAATAAAACAAACTAGAACCAATGCTAACAGTGGTTATACTGGTGACATTCTACCAAGGTATGCCTATAGGCTACTGTTTCAAACGTTTCAGATTGCCATATAACTTGGTAGATGTAGTCCACAATATGCAAACACGAATGAGGAATTATTTTATCATGTGATTTGGCTGTCTCCATACGTTTCACATTGCCATGACAGCCGTGCTAATGTTGGGACCCATTTTCTCAGCATATCAGCATATTGAGAACGAAATAGGCACTGACACTACATATATCCACATAGGTTTTATTTGTCGAAAATCTTTTTTGCCGTGACACAACCAAAACACCCAAACTTTGGTAAAGATCAAGGGTGTCAAACTTGTTTTCATTGAGGGCCACATCTCAATAATGGCTTACCTCAGAGGGCCGCTTCTAACAGTGAATAATATATGAACATAAATGTATAAGGATTATTATTACACAATTGCCTATGCATTTGATTATTATATATAATTGTTATCTGTAGAATTACAGTAAAACAACCGGCAGCTCAGTCACCAACATTTTACTGTAATATTTAAGATTATTTTTACAACATATTACGATACCGCTGTTTTTTGTTTTTTTTAACTGTACAAAACGGGCAGCTCAGTTGCCAGAATTTTACCATAAAGGTATTTTTACAGAATATTACTGTAAATTTAAAAAAAACAACAGTTTTTTTGTAATTCGGCCAGTTTTTTACCATATAATCTATGTTGTTGTTTTACAGTATTTTACTGTAAATGAAAAAATTGGTACCACAGTTCTTTGTACGGTAAAATTCTGGCGACTGAGGTTCCAGTTTAAAATCTTCAATTGTTGTTTTTACGGTGTATTACCGTACTGGAAAAACGTTAACACAGTTTAGATTTTTTTTTTACAGTAAAATTCTGGCGAATTAGCTGCCAGTTTTTTACCGTAAAAGAATGTTTACAGTGTAAAATTTCATGGATAACTCACTTCCAAATCATAAGTCAAGTAAATATTTAAGTATGTATTTTTATTTAAACAAAAAATGTTGGACTGTATGATAATATATTTTATGCAATATTATATAATATTAGCTGGGATAGGCTCCAGCCCTTCCGATGAGCGATAGAAAATGGATGGATGGATTAGGAGGTTTGTAATTTCATGCAGTACATGTTTTTGTATATGGAAATAACAAATACATTTAGTAGGAAAAGATGAAGTACTTAACTCACACACATTATTACCAGGTCATATAAAATGATGTAGTTGGGGCTTGAGTTTGACACCTCCAGCTTAAATGTTTGAAAAGGCTGTGGTGCAATGTACTCTGAGAGGAAAACAAACAATGAGATGTCTGGATGAAAACTTTAAAAAGTTTGGAGGTAATTTTAATTAAAATGTCTCGAGGGAACTTAATAACAGATGAGCTGTCTTATACTGACACCTCAGAAGATTTTGCATCTAATTAACCTCAACATTTTGCTCAGGAAGTGAAGAAATGTAAACTAATGCATTAATAACATCCCAAAATATGAATAAAATGTTCTTCTCACTTTTAACTTGGGGACATGAATTAAATGAGTTTCCTAGGGAATGTTTTATACAAACACTGTTTCCATATGAGTTGGGAAATTGTGTTGGATGTAAATATAAACGGAATACAATGATTTGCAAATCATTTTCAACCCATATTCAGTTGAATATGCTACAAAGACAACATATTTGATGTTCAAATTGATAAACTTTTTTTTTTTTTTGCAAATAATCATTAACTTTAGAATTTTATGCCAGCAACACGTGACAATGAAGTTGGGAAAGGTGGCAATAAATACTGATAAAGTTGAGGAATGCTCATCAAACACTTATTTGGAACATCCCACAGGTGAACAGGCAAATTGGGAACAGGTGGGTGCCATGATTGGGTATAAAAGTAGATTCCATGAAATGCTCAGTCATTCACAAACAAGGATGGGGCGAGGGTCACCACTTTGTCAACAAATGTGTGAGCAAATTGTTGAACAGTTTAAGAAAAACCTTTCTCAACCAGCTTTTGCAAGCAATTTAGGGATTTCACCATCTACGGTCCGTAATATCATCAAAGGGTTCAGAGAATCTGGAGAAATTACTGCACGTAAGCAACTAAGCCAGTGACCTTCGATATCTCAGGCTGTACTGCATCAGCAAGCGAAATCAGTGTGTAAAGGATATCACCACATGGGCTCAGGAACACTTCAGAAACCCACTGTCAGTAACTACAGTTGGTCACTACATCTGTAAGTGCAAGTTAAAACTCTCCTATGCAAGGCAAAAAACGTTTATCAACAACACCCAGAAACGGCGTCGGCTTCGCTGGGCCTGAGCTCATCTAAGATGGACTGATACAAAGTGGAAAAGTGTTCTGTGGTCTGACGAGTCCACATTTCAAATTGTTTTTGGAAACTGTGGATGTCGTGTCCTCCGGACCAAAGAGGAAAAGAACCATCCGGATTGTTATAGGCGCAAAGTTGAAAAGCCAGCATCTGTGATGGTATGGGGGTGTATTAGTGCCCAAGACATGGGTAACTTACACATCTGTGAAGGCACCATTAATGCTGAAAGGTACATACAGGTTTTGGAGCAACATATGTGGCCATCCAAGCAACGTTACCATGGACGCCCCTGCTTATTTCAGCAAGACAATGCCAAGCCATATGTTACATCAACATGGCTTCATAGTAAAAGAGTGCGGGTACTAGACTGGCCTGCCTGTAGTCCAGACCTGTCTCCCATTGAAAATGTGTGGCACATTATGTAGCCTAAAATACCACAACGGAGACCCCCGGACTGTTGAACAACTTAAGCTGTACATCAAGCAAGAATGGGAAATAATTCCACCTGAGAAGCTTAAAAAATGTGTCGCCTCATTTTCCAAATGTTTACTGAGTGTTGTTAAAAGGAAAGGCCACGTAACACAGTGGTGAAAATGCCCTTTCCCAACTACTTTGGCACGTGTTGCAGCCATGAAATTCTAAGTTAATTATTATTTGCAAAAAAACAAAGTTTATGAGTTTGAACATCAAATATCTTGTCTTTGTAGTGCATTCAACTGAATATGGGTTGAAAAGGATTTGCAAATCATTGTATTCCGTTTATATTTACCTCTAACACAATTTCCCAACTCATATGGAAACAGGGTTTGTACATTAAAAAAATAAATTTTCTTCTGATTGTTAAAAAAAACTTGATGTTGAAGATGTTAGGGTTTTCATTGTCAATTCAATTAAGATCACTTAGCGTATTGTTTACAGCTCGTTTTCTTTTGTTTCTCTTTAGGTTACACACATCAAGGCTCCTAAGACAGCAGAGGATGAGTTAATCGAGATTCAAAGTGCAACAGGAACAGCTGTGCAGCGGTGGGCAGTGCGCTCGCTCACGCTCTGTAAACTGGTATGTACGTCACAACCATGGGAGATTCAGGTTGACGTGCTCTACAGAGGTTGTGTCTTGGTTCCAGGTGCTGAAGAACGTAGCATCTCTCCTGTCTGCTGAATTGCGCTATGCCACTCTCTTCATGGCCGTTATCTGGTTCTGCATGGCCTTCAGGTAATTAGCTCGCATTATGTCTATACAGTCGTTGCACTCAAAAACAACCTCACATTTGTCTTTGTCACATATTGTCACAGTTACTACGGCCTTTCCGTGTGGTTCCCAGACATGATCAAGCACCTTCAGTATGAAGAATATCAGTTGAAAGTCAAGGTATGTTATTGCTTTCCATAAGTCATTGTCATTATTGGAAGTTCTACAAGCCGTCATTAGGGATTTCCCAGACCTTTTCACCTCAATATACACGGTGTAGTGAGGGGTAACGAATTGAGTTATTTCATTAATACTGGCCGAGATTTGTCAGTATTCCCCCTTATCGATTCACATAAGATCAAACACTAACATAATGTATTTCGATACCCTTATTGTACACATTTTGGGCAAATTAAGGCCCGTGGGCCGCATGCAGCCCGTTAACTTTTCAATCTGGCCCGCCGGACAGTCCCAAATATTTTTTTTAGATCTTCAAGATGGAAACTGTAGGTGCCATTATGATGTGCAGTGATGTTTTTAAATTACTGTAAGTCTTAAACTATACAAAGTATTTCAATGGTTGGAATCTGCGATTTTGCATGATATACTAGTTACTATGATAATCTAATTAGTTACTTTGGTAATCTAATTAGTTACTATGGAAATCTAAGTCACAGCAGCTCAGATGAGGCACCAGGCAGTGTGGGTGGGGAGCGTTTCCACAGAGTGTTTCCAGAGCGGCCAGCCTGAAATGCGGGTGTCAGGGACAGACGCGGAAGGAGATTTTTACAACAAAGTTCTAACACATAGTGATATATCAGATATATCAGATTGTAGGTGGGTTTTTTGTTTACCTTTTGCGTTCATATTTCGCTGTTAGTTGCATTTTTGTTGCGTTTCGCTTGATTGTAAAATATGTCGATCGGGAGGTGGTCTGACGTTCATATGTTGTCAATATTCAGTGTTTTATCGTTCATAGTTAATATTGTAAATCCCAAATTCTTTATTTCCATGTACATTCTGGGTGTCTCATTCAGTAAAAAAAAATGTCAAATTCCATTCCGTTTTTTAAGGCAGTCTGTCATAACGTTTTTAGCTTTCAATCAGACATTATTGTGAGGTTTTCTATAAGTGTTCCTAAAAATAGATATACCGGCCACCAGACACATTGTTTTTTCACATAGAATATATATGCTTTATCTTATACACTACTGCCATCTAGCTGCATGCAAAATCTACATTATAATATTAGCAAATGAGACTCAAAAGTGTAAGATAACAACTGGACAGCCTAGTTATTATTAGCTGAATGTTAAATGTTAAATAAAAAAATTTAGTTTTGTAAATAAATAAATGACCATTTATTAACACTTGAACACACACAAAAGTACTAACTTGGCATTGCTTAGCACCGGCATCAATTCCCGGGTACTAGGAATGGGTACTGTATCGATTCAAATGTGAAAGGTACCCATCCCTAATACGGTCTAACATACTGCCATAACGAAATAATGTTGGTTGTGGTCCATGTTGTTTTTAGGTGTTCCATAAAGAAAAGGTGGAGAACTTTCACTTCAACTTTTCCTTGGAGAACCAAGTCCATAAAGAAGGAGAATACATCAACGACAAGTAGGTGCCACTTTGCCATCCTCTGGACACTGAAATCGTTTAATTCACGATCCATACATAGCCATAAATCCATTTAGCTTGTCTAAAATTTAAATGTTGAAATTAATTTCCCTCCATGTTTTGTACACAATCCTGCTCAGTGCAAGTACTGAAAATGATATTAATGGGATGTGTGCATCTGCCGCATTATGTATGTGGCAGTATCAGCATTTCAGCCTTTCCATTTAAAGAGGATCACAAGCACCTTGTGCAAATTACACAAGATCAACCATTTCATTTGTTGGTATCACATTGTGCATGCTGTGTTTTTGTGTGTACGTGAAGCATTAGCTATGTGAGTGATTTTGCTGCATGTACTTATGGCCATATACTTTAGTTGTGAAGGTGATAAACTTTAGCAGGATTACATTAAGGAAATCACTGGATATTGACATTAGGGGTGTCCAAATTAGATTTCGGAATCGGATATCGGTCTGATGTCAGCAAAATGTCACACGTATGGAATTGTATAGGACTTAATTTAAGATCTCTGGTATAAGCATTCCTGCAGCACGTTTGCTTCTGCAAAGCTGGACATCCAGTATGTTCTCCCATAAGCACACAAGTTTGGTCTTTTCTTGTATTTCAGTGGAATCATTGATGAAAGGTAAACATGGTAGGTTTTAAGCTATTAGGATCAAGTTGCTACACAACAGCTAAGCATACAATAGCACACAAGCTAGACATACAAAATAAGTGTCCATAATTGATCAATATTGCAGTCTAAAACACATTTGTCAATATTAACATGTATCAAGTAGTTTTAGTTACATTTGACTAGAAAGTATCCAGTAACAAATGTGTCTGGATCATTCAATTTACTGAGTCATGAGCTTAATTTAGTGGTTATTGTGGCAACTAGGTGTCGACCAAAAAAACAATTACCTCTCTATTTTAACTTAAAGACAGCATAAGTCCATTCTAGATGATTAATAATAAATAGTTAAGTTTTCTCCATACCTACCGTTGTTCTCTCTTTGAGTGATTTAATTTAATCAAACTTTCTCTTAGAGTCCAAACTTCCAAATTAAAAAGTGATGTATGCATCGTGCTGGTGTCGTATCGTCTATATTTAATGCTCCAATATTGATATTCGGAAGTGAAATAGTTATCGGGACACCCCTAATTGACACAGTGAGCGGTATGCTTTGAATTGCTAAATATATAGCGGTTTTAATTCTCAAAGCCTTGTAAAGCTCACCATGTGCCAAAATATAATTTAATTTAACTATCGATGTTGGATGAAGAGTCACTTATTTATTCCTATTTTGTCAGATGTTGACAAATAGAAGTATTATCTTAGACGTTGCAGTTTAAGGGTACTTTTGTTGCATTTTTGTGTTGACGTTGTTAGTTTGGACCCCAGAATGCAGAGCAAGGAAGGCGAAGTACAGGCAAGAAGTCCATTTAATTGGAAAACACAGGTCGTGCCAAAAAAAATGTAGTACAGCACGGAAGTGTACAGAAGACAAACGCTTGTCAAGGTACAAAGCAAAATGATCCGGTAAGGAGCAACAGCTGAAACTGAATAGGCTAGATGGACTTGTGGAAAACAGGTGTGCTGGCAGGAAACAGAGCAGAAAGTGAAGGTATGGCAACACAAAGTGCCTAACAGGGAAAAGGACCAAAATAAGCCCAGAACAAGTCGTGATACAAAACACAGGAAAATAGTGAACAATGTCAAAACGGCCATGTGGGATCATGACAACGTAGATTTGTAGATTCCTAATAATGTGACTCATCATCAACAGTGAGTGATACTGTTTAAGATAATCATATGTCTCTTCTTAGCAAAAACAACAACTTGGTGCTCTATAGCTGGAATTTGCATCATCAGTGCAATTAAAGGACATTGAACACAGTTTTCATTATACAGTATGTGGCTCCTACAACTGTATATTACTTGACTTCTATGCTATCTGCAGAATTAAATCAGGCAGAATGGGACTTCTCTTTAATACTGTGAAAAGTTACAAACAAGTTTTCCTCCTGAACTCTGGAGATCATCATTGCTGCCATTTTAACCGTGACTTTCATGTCTATATATGCGGCAAAACTTGTTTCCATAGCAGGACTATCTGGACTGCTATGTATTACTGAGACCATTCTGTTCATTCTGCAATACCACAGCAATAGAAGTTAGAGTCCATGTTTTCTTTGTCTGTTGGCTTGTTTTTGTATCACATCCCATGCCCGTAGGTTCATCAAAATAGAGCTGAAATCCGTCAAGTTTGAGGACTCATTGTTTGAAGACTGTCACTTTGAGGACATCAGGTCCACCGACACTGTGTTTGAGAACTGCACCATACGCAACACGTTCTTCATCGATACAGGTGGGTTCAGACGGAGCAGCTCAGGTTGGTTCGAGTTTAGCTATGATTGAAGGTAGGAGGAAAAACCGTGTAGATCAATGTGAAATACTACATGTAGAAAAATAGCATACTTACTAGGTGTGTCAGAGAAGTTCTATGACTGTTAATGTTGATCATACTTGATGTGAATGGCAGCATCCATTGCGATGCCACACAGCCAGACGATCAACCAACCCGTTTACGATACCCTCGGTGTTCGCTTTGTTCAGTGTGTCTTTCTTGCTTGCTCTCAACAAAGGCAGACGCTTCCCTTCCCTCTCCCTTATCTTTCCCCTGCTTTTGCTTCTTTTTCTAATCTCGTCTCAACTTTTTGGAGCCTCTTTTTGCACTGCCCTCCAAAGCTAACCATGGAATTGCTTGCCTGGTCTCTCAACGCAATCAACACAATTTTCTCAACAAGAAGCTCAGGTTCGGAAAACCTGTCCGTCCTGACGTAACGTTTGAAGTGGAGAGTCTGTGCCTGGCAATTCTTTCCGTTGAGGGTATTGGAGGTTTCTACCTGTTCGGAACAATGATAACAGGGCAGGCTTGTAATAAAGCAACTTTGAATTCAGTAAAGCGTCTCCGACGTCTCTTTTGATCCAGCCGCACTGGCGTTTCACACTTCTGTCCCGACGAGGATGACAAGACCAGAAATACACACCAGCAGTGCAGAGGCCACGAAAACGCCACTCCTTGTTGCCCGCTCTCAAAGGGGCCCGAGCCAAAAGGCCAAAAAGACATGAAAACCAAAGGGAGACATCTAGAGCACAGACCTCCTGCCAATACAGCGGCGTCATCGTGCCCAAATATTGAAGATGTAGAAGTTCAGAATTAGAATACCTTTGTCATTGCATGGAAACAATGAAATTGAACAGCAATCCAGCTCCGTGCTTTTAAAACAACCCACATAAAATAAATTCATAGCACATATTTAAAGACATGTTACATGTTGTGGTGTTTTTTCTCATTATATTTGAATTTCTAGTCAATATAATGGGGAACATTAATTTTAGATACAATAATTTTGTATTAAAGGCCTACTGAAATGAATTTTTTTTTATTTAAACGGGGATAGCAGATCCATTCTATGTGTCATACTTGATCATTTCGCGATATTGCCGTATTTTTGAAAGGATTTAGTAGATAACATCGACGATAAAATTCGCAACTTTTGGTCGCTGATAAAAAAAAGCCTTGCCTGTACCGGAAGTAGCGTGACGTCGCAGGTTGAGGGACTCCTCACATTTCCCCATTGTTTACACCAGCAGCGAGAGCGATTCGGACCGAGAAAGCGACGATTACCCCATTAATTTGAGCGAGGATGAAAGATTTGTGGATGAGGAACGTGAGAGTGAAGGACGAGAGTGCAGTGCAGGACGTATCTTTTTTCGGTCTGACCTTAACTTAGGTACAAGGGTTCATTGGATTCCACACTTTCTCCTTTTTCTATTGTGGATCACGGATTTGTATTTTAAACCACCTCGGATACTATATCCTCTTGAAAATGAGAGTCGAGAACGCGAAATGGACATTCACAGTGACTTTTATCTCCACGACCATACATCGGTGAAGCACTTTAGCTATGGAGCTAACGTGATAGCATCGTGCTTAAATGCAGATAGAAACAAAAGAAATAAGCCCCTGACTGGAAGGATAGACAGAAGATTGATTGAAGATCAACAATACTACTATCAGGAGACACTGAACCAAACACTGGACCTGTAACTACACGGTTAATGCCGCCTGTCGAAGCCTAGCAATGCTGTTGTTAACGACGCCATTGAAGCTAACTTAGCTACGGGACCTCGTCAGAGCTATGATAAAAACATTAGCGCTCCACCTACGCCAGCCCTCATCTGCTCATCAACACCCGTGCTCACCTGCGTTCCAGCGATCGACGGCGTGACGAAGGACTTCACCCGATCATCGATGCGGTCGGCGGATAGCGGCGGATAGCGTCGGATAGCGCGTCTGCTATCCAAGTCAAAGTCCTCCTGGTTGTGTTGCTGCAGCCAGCCGCTAATACACCGATCCCACCTACAGCTTTCTTCTTTGCAGTCTCCATTGTT
This sequence comes from Entelurus aequoreus, assembly GCF_033978785.1. NCBI lineage: Eukaryota > Metazoa > Chordata > Actinopteri > Syngnathiformes > Syngnathidae > Entelurus > Entelurus aequoreus. Next base: position 28,676,052 of record NC_084754.1, read on the forward strand.
CTTCAAACAAATTGCAAAAGATTCACCAACACAGATGTCCAGAATACTGTGGAATTTTGCGATGAAAACCGAGCTGTTTGTATTGAGATACAATGTGTCCGAATACTTCCGTTTCAACCCTCGACGTCACGCGCATACGTCATCATACATAGACGTTTTCAACCAGAAGTTTTGCGGGAAATTTTAAATTGCACTTTATAAGTTTACCCGGCCGTATTGGCATGTGTTGCAATGTTAAGATTTCATCATTGATATATAAACTATCAGACTGCGTGGTCGGTAGTAGTGGGTTTCAGTAGGCCTTTAAGAGCTTAGTCATAGAACCAATTTAATGTATAAGCCGAGGCATTACTGTATATCTTTTGTGACAGCAGTCATAGAACTTTTCTGACACTGCTCAAAAACCACTCTACTCACCAGGAACAAGTTCCACACACAATCAAGGGCTGGTGTTATACTTATTCACAAGCACTCTTTTGAAACATTAGTGACATTTGACATCCTAAATGTTCTTCTGGATGAAGGACAGACATTACGCTACTTTTTAGTCATTAGTTCTGCCATTACTTTCAGTGTACAGTAGGGTTGTACGGTGTACCGGTATTAGTATAGTACCGCGATACTAATGAATACTGATAAAAAGTACTGGTTCCAGCCCCCCTCTGTCGTCATCACGCCGTGACATTGCTGGTTTACGAGCATGTTCGGCAGTGTAAAATCACGGAGTACTTACAAGCAGACACGGTGTGTAGACAGAAAAGGGAGAACGGGCACATTTTGCCCTAAAAACTAACGATAAAGGTGAAGTTATAACACTGAAACGCCCTCAGAGGTGCTTTAAGACATGGCTAGCTAGCTAGCAGCTAATGTACATCCGCAGTCTGCAGTGTTAGCTACTTTTGAATCACTAATCTTCGCCTCCATGGCGACAAATAAAGTAAGTTTCTTACAAGTATCATCCCTGCAGGACGAGGAATAGCTAAACATGCTTCACTACACACCGTAACTCACCGGCGTCACAATGTAAACAAACGCCATTGGTGGATCTAAACCTGACATCCACTGTAATGATACCAAGTACCGGAGCGTATCTAGTCGATACTATTATGATTACATTGATATTTTTAGCATCACAAAATCTTTTTTTAGGTTTTTTTTAAAGTTTATATTATGTTTATAAATTCAGGAAATATGTCCCTGGACACATGAGGACTTTGAATATGACCAATGTAGGATCCTGTAACGACTTGGTATCGGATTGATACCCAAATTTGTGGTATCATCCAAAACTAATGTAAAGTATCAAACAACAGACAAATAAGTGATTATTACATTTTAACAGAAGTGTAGATAGAACAGATTAAGAGAGAAAATTAGCATATATTAACAGTAAATTAACAAGTAGATTAATAATTAATTTTCTACCACTTGTCCTCAATAATTTTGACAAAATAATAGAATGATAAATGACACAATATGTTCCTGCATACGTCAGCAGCTAAATTAGGAGCCTTTGTTTGCTTACTTACTACTAAAAGACAAGTTGTCTTGTATGTTCACTATTTTATTTAAGGACAAACTTGCAATAAGAAACATATGTTTAATGTACCCTAAGATGTTTTGTTAAAATAAAGCCAATAATGCGATTTTTTTGTGGTCTCCTTCATTTATAAAAAAAGTATCAAAAAGTACCGAAGAGTATCGAAATACATTTTGGTACCGATACCAAAACATTGGTATTGGGACAACACTAGTGTACAGTATGACAAACAAATGCATCTTCTACCATCTTGTCCACCTTCCTGTGTCCTGCAGACCTGAAGGAGAAGTTCATTGATTGTAAAATGGAAAACAACACCTTTGAGCACGACAAACATGGCTGCCACCTGGACACTGTTGAAGAGAACGACGTCCTCATTTATTTGGTCAGCTTCCTGGGCAGTCTGGCTGTGTTGCCTGGCAACATCATCTCTGCCCTCTTCATGGAGAAGATTGGCAGAGTCAAGATTATAGGTGATGTTCATTTTACTTGGCTCACGCTTCTGATGCTTATTGTATTTTGTATTTGCATCATCTATACTTTATGAGATTAAGGAATAATAGAAAACTGTGTGTTGACTAAATTGTGTTCAAAATAAACACACACAACACAATTGTTGACTACCGTTATCATGGCCAGTTCTAGGCAGGCATATATGAGGGGGCAGTCAGAAATATGAAGGCGACATCAAGGGTACATGTTGCTCCATCATGCTTTTGCACTTTTTTTCTGTACTAATACAGTAATAGCATTGCCTTCTTCGTTGAATTTGGTTGTTAGCAGTGATGGGCAGTAACAACAAGCTACATGTAGCTAAGCTGTCAATCAATCAATCAAACTTTATTTAGCGCTTTTCATACATAAAAGAAAAGCAGCGCAAAGTGCTTTATAAAGTTAAAAACAACACCCCGATGACCCATATCTCCAATAATCACATACATAAGCACAGACACAGATACCAAACACACGCACACAACATACACACATATGCAACCATATGGACAAATTGATTGCATGTCTGAGTACGGAGGATACATGTGAGTAAACACTATCACAGGAGCCAATGTATGTAGCTTAACTACATTTTCCAATAGCTTGGCAGTAGCTTAGCTACTTTTTTTTTTTAACAAATAGCTTTTCCTGTAGTTTAGCTACTTTTAGACCCATGTAGCGAGGGAGTTCACATCAAAGTTACAAACTACAAAGAGAGAAAGTGAACTGTGGAAAAAAAATATGGAGAAAATACAATGACCTGGATAAATGACAACATCCTTACATACGGAGAAAATCCATGATGATTGGTATGATGAATCCCAGTTGGCTAACGTTAGGGCAAAACATTATGGACTGGCCAATCAGAGGCAAGATAAGGCGGGTCATCGAAACTAGTAAGCAAAATCATAACCGTCACACACTATCACATGACGACCAGGCAGTCGGAGACAGAGGGACGTTTCAAGCTGACGACTAAAAATAAAAAGAGACATACTTGATTCTCTCCTGCAGATTAGATTTTTCCTTTAATGATGAAAATGATGTCCAGGAAACCCACAATAATGCGTGTCCTTGGCCATATTTAGATAAATGTATGCGTTAAGGAAAAACAATGCCCAAATCTTAGTTTTTAGTTGTTTACTCTGTAAACCAAAATCATAAATGCTCTCTTCATCTAAGACAGGGGTGTCAAACTCTTTTTAGATCGGGGGCCACATGGAGAAAAATCTACTCCCAAGTGTGGCCGTACTGGTAAAATCACGGCACGATAACTTAAAAATAAAGACAACTTCAAATTGTTTCTTTGTTTAAAAATAGGAACAAGCACATTCTGAAAATGTACAAATCATAATGTTATTGGGTTTTTCTATACTTACATGTTGGGGTTAATAGTATTCTATCTTTATCTGTCGTTATTTATACTTTCTGAATAAATTACGCAATAATGTTCATCAGTCAACTTATTGGTGTTAATTGTCAATCTATCAAGATAAAAAAAATAATATCAAAATCAAATTACAGGATGTCATTTTTGTAGTTTGCTCATTTTTCTCGACTGATGTACTAACATGTGGTTTATTTTGTTTTACATATGTAGCATCATCTACAAAGATACAAATAATTGCTATTCCGACATCTAGTGGACACATTTAGAATAACAGTTTCTTTCATTCAAAAATTTCGGCTAATTTTTATACTTCGCAAACTCATCCCGCGGGCCGCATATAACCTGTTGGCTGGCCTGATCCTGCCTGTGGTCCATATGTTTGACACCCCTGATCTAAGACGTCCAACACAAATTTAGGAACACAAATTAAGGTGAGTTGTGTTCATGAAAAGTTGTACTGCACATAAACATTACCAACTGTTCCCAAACAACACACAAGTCTTTGTTTTTGTTTTTTTGTCAAGATATAGGTAGATGCTGGTTTTTGTACTGTAGGTAGAGGAAATTAGTAACATGATAGGGGTTGGTTGGTTGGTTGAAATGTATTTCGAACATGTATACAGTATCAATATGATATATCACATATTTTACATACTTTCTTTACATGTCCAAAAAGGAGTAGGAAGAAGCAAGGTTTATCTAATCCTCCCCCTTTTTCTCTTCATAGCCATTACTAACACATACTTCCTTTTCTCAATTTGTACAATATCACTGTGTTCTAAATTCATCAGTTCTTCTCACTAGAAGGAAAATGAGTTATGATTTGCTTGACGAGATTGATAACATTTCATTTTCAATAAATTCATGACGTTTGCCATAAATCTTCTTCTTTGCACTTTGTAAACACTTTTAGTTTGAACAGCCTCTTAATCTGAATCATATTAGTACATTGTTTAATTTCTTTACTTAATCCATTCCATGATTTAATTCCACATACTGATATGCTAAAGGTCTTAAAGGCCTACTGAAATGAATTTTTTTTATTTAAACGGGGATAGCAGATCTATTCTATGTGTCATACTTGATCATTTCGCGATATTGCCATATTTTTGCTGAAAGGATTTAGTATAGAACAACGACGATAAAGATTGCAACTTTTGGTATCTGATAAAAAAAAAGGCTTGCCCCTACCGGAAGTAGCGTGACGTAGTCAGTTGAACATATACGCAAAGTTCCCTATTGTTTACAATGATGGCCGCATGAAGTGAGAGAGATTCGGACCGAGAAAGCGACAATTTCCCCATTAATTTGAGCGAGGATGAAAGATTTGTGGATGAGTAAAGTGCAAGTGAAGGACTAGTGGGGAGTTGAAGCTATTCAGATAGGGAAGATGCTGTGAGAGCCGGGGGTGACCTGATATTCAGCTGGGAATGACTACAACAGTAAATAAACACAAGACATATATATACTCTATTAGCCACAACACAACCAGGCTTATATTTAATATGCCACAAATTAATCCTGCATAAAAACACCTGCGTGTTTGTTACGCTAGCTCCTAGCTCCTCTGCTAGCTCCTAGCTCTTCTGCTAGCTCCTAGCTCCATAGAACACACCAATACAATTCAAACACCTGATCAACACACACAATCACTCAGCCCAAAAGACCGTTCACCTAACCCAAGGTTCATAAAGCTTATATATTTTAAAAAAGTTACGTACATACGCAAAAAAAAGTTGCGCACATACGGTCAAGCGATCAAATGTTTAGAAGCCAAAGCTGCATACTCACAGTAGCACGTCTGCGTCTTTGTCATCCAAATCAAAGTAATCCTGGTAAGAGTCTGTGTTGTCCCAGTTCTCTACAGGCGTCTGTGTATCGAAGTCAAAAGTCCTCCTGGTTAGAGTCTCTGTTATCCGAGTTCTTCCATCTTGACTGCATCTTCCGGGAATGTAAACAAAGAAGCGCCGGCTGTGTACTGTTGTTGCTGACTACGTTCGAAAAATACGTCCATTTCGCACCGACAACTTTCTTCTTTGCTTGCTCAGCTTCCTTCTCCATAATGCAATCAACATGATTGCAACAGATTCACGAACACAGATGTCCAGAATACTGTGGAATTATGAAATGAAAACAGAGCTTTTTCGTATTGGCTTCAATGTGGAAGGCATACCCGTGTTCGCCGGGCTACGTCACGCGCATACGTCATCCTCAGAGGCGTTTCGAACCGGAAGTTTAGCGACAAATTTAAAATGTCACTTTATAAGTTAACCCGGCCGTATTGGCATGTGTTATAATGTTAAGATTTCATCATTGATATATAAACTATCAGACTGCGTGGTCGGTAGTAGTGGGTTTCAGTAGGCCTTTAAGTGTTGTATGTGCATACACATGTTTTAAATCAGATATTCCTCTAAGGTTGTATTTCTCCTTATTTGTTGAGAAGAATTGTTGTACATTCTTGGTTAGCAGGTTATAGTTTGCTTTTTGCATAATTTTAGCAGTTTGCAAATGCACCAAATCACTGAATTTCAATATTCTGGATTTAATAAAAAAAAGTGTTTGTATGTTCTCTATATGGTGGTTTTGATGAGAAACTGATAAAGCCCTAGTACTATTAAAATTGCAATGTGGCCAAGAACAGCATCGTGTTCATGATGGTCTTAAAGCATGGGGATCCAAAGTGTGGCCCGGCAGGCATTGTCTGTCACCAGATCTTTTTTTATTTTGGCCCTTAGCATATTCTGAAAAACAGATACATTAATTATGATATGTTATTTTATATCAAACTAACTGTTGATATTGTTTCCAATATCTTAGCATATTAGGACCTTCAATGGATTGATTTTCAAATGAATGCACAAAATGTATGACCCAGGCCTTAAAGCTTCGGATGTGCTGAGACTGACATTTATGAGTTGGACTGCCAAGCATTTGTGTGATTTTGTCACTCTTTTCCTCATCCTGCTCGACCCAGGTGGCTCCATGCTCATCTCGGCGGGCTGCACCTTTTTCCTCTTCCTGAGCTTCAGCCAATCAGCAATCATTGCTCTACAGTGTCTCTTCTGTGGCGTCAGTGTGGCTGCGTGGAACGGCATCGAGGTGGTAACAGTGGAACTCTACCCTGCTTCTAAAAGGTACCAGGGTTTGACACAACTATAATAAATAATATACATGTTAGGTGGTGCTGAGCTACAGTAGAACGTTTTATTTCACACAACGGTATACGCTTCAGGCAGCACGGTGGAAGCAGGGTTATAGCTTCTTCCTCACCAGTCAGAGGTTCTGGGTTTGAATCTTAAACCTGGATCTGTATCTGTAATAATAATTTTAAAAAAAAAATTATAATAATAATAATAATGGATTAGACCAGGGGTGTCAAACTTGTTTTCATCGAGGGTCATATCGCAGTCATGGTTGCCCTCAGAGGGCCGCTTGTAACAGTGAATGTAAGAACATAAAAGTATAGTCGCCTCATTATATTATTGCCCATGCATTTGGTTTAGGGATGTCCGATAATATCAGACTGCCGATATTATCGGCCGATAAATGCTTTAAAATGTAATATCGGAAATTATCGGTATCTGTTTCAAAAAGTAAAATGTATGACTTTTTAAAACGCCGCCGTGTACACGGACGTAGGGAGAAGTACAGAGCGCCAATAAACCTTAAAGGCACTGCCTTTGCGTGCCGGCCCAGTCACATAATATCTACGGCTCTTGACACACTCACAAGTGAATGCAAGGCATACTTGATCAACAGCCATACAGGTCACACTGGCCGAATAAAAAACTTTAACACTGTTACAAATATGCGCCACACTGTGAACCCACACCAAACAAAAATGACAAACACATTTCGGGAGAGCATCCGCACTGT